>NC_034190.2:24551310-24558810 GCF_002021735.2 Oncorhynchus kisutch
CACCCTCTTCAACATATATATCAACGAATTGGCGAGGGCACTAGAAAAGTCTGCAGCACCCGGCCTCCCCCTGCTAGAATCCGAAGTCAAATGTCTGCTGTTTGCTGATGATCTGGTGCTTCTGTCACCAACCAAGGCGGGCCTACAGCAGCACCTAGATCTTATGCACAGATTCTGTCAGACCTGGGCCCTGACAGTAAATCTCAGTAAGACCAAAATAATGGTGTTCCAAAAAAGGTCCAGTCACCAGGACCACAAATACAAATTCCATCTAGACACTGTTGCCCTAGAGCACACAAAAAACTATACATACCTTGGCCTAAACATCAGCACCACAGGTAACTTCCACAAAGCTGTGAACGATCTGAGAGACAAGGCAAGAAGGGCATTCTATGCCATCAAAAGAAACATAAATTTCAACATACCAATTAGGATTTGGCTAAAAATACTTGAATCAGTCATAGAGCCCATTGCCCTTTATGGTTGTGAGGTCTGGGGTCCGCTCACCAACCAAGACTTCACAAAATGGGACAAACACCAAATTGAGACTCTGCACGCAGAATTCTGCAAAAATATCCTCCGTGTACAACGTAGAACACCAAATAATGCATGCAGAGCAGAATTAGGCCGATACCCACTAATTATCAAAATCCAGAAAAGAGCTGTTAAATTCTACAACCACCTAAAAGGAAGCGATTCACAAACCTTCCATAACAAAGCCATCACCTACAGAGAGATGAACCTGGAGAAGAGTCCCCTAAGCAAGCTGGTCCTGGGGCTCTGTTCACAAACACAAACACACACCACAGAGCCCCAGGACAGCAGCACAATTAGACCCAACCAAATCATGAGAAAACAAAAAGATAACTACTTAACACATTGGAAAGAATTAACAAAAAAACTGAGCAAACTAGAATGCTATTTGGCCCTAAACAGAGAGTACACAGCGGCAGACTACCTGACCACTGTGACTGACCCAAAATTAAGGAAAGCCTTGACTATGTACAGACTCAGTGAGCATAGCCTTGCTATTGAGAAAGGCCGCCGTAGGCAGACATGGCTCTCAAGAGAAGACAGGCTATGTGCTCACTGCCCACAAAATGAGGTGGAAACTGAGCTGCACTTCCTAACCTCCTGCCCAATGTATGACCATATTAGAGAGACATATTTCCCTCAGATTACACAGATCCACAAAGAATTCGAAAACAAATCCAATTTTGAAAAACTCCCATATCTACTGGGTGAAATTCCACAGTGTGCCATCACAGCAGCAAGATTTGTGACCTGTTGCCACGAGAAAAGGGCAACCAGTGAAGAACAAACACCATTGTAAATACAACCCATATTTATGCTTATTTATTTTATCTTGTGTCCTTTAGCCATTTGTACATTGTTAGAACACTGTATATATATATAATATGACATTTGTAATGTCTTTACTGTTTTGAAACTTCTGTATGTGTAATGTTTACTGTAAATTTTTGTTGTTTTTCACTTTATATATTCACTTTGTATGTTGTCTACCTCACTTGCTTTGGCAATGTTAACACATGTTTCCCATGCCAATAAAGCCCTTGAATTGAATTGAATTGAATTGAATTGAATTGAATTGAATTGAATTGACAGACACAGAGAGAGGGACAGAGAGAGACAGACACAGAGAGAGGGACAGAGAGACAGAGAGAGACAGAGAGAGTGAGAGAGAGACACAGAGAGACAGAGAGAGACAGAGAGAGTGAGAGAGAGACACACAGAGAGAGAGGGACAGAGAGACAGAGAGAGACACAGAGAGAGAGAGTGACAGAGAGACAGAGAGAGACAGAGAGAGTGAGAGTGACAGAGAGAGAGTGACAGAGAGAGTGAGAGAGAGAGACACAGAGCGAGGGACAGAGAGACAGAGAGAGACAGACACAGAGAGAGGGACAGATAGACAGAGAGAGACAGAGAGAGTGAGAGAGAGACACAGAGAGAGAGGGACAGAGAGACAGAGAGAGACACAGAGAGAGAGTGACAGAGAGACAGAGAGAGACAGAGAGAGTGAGAGTGACAGAGAGAGAGAATGACAGAGAGAGTGAGAGAGACACACAGAGAGAGAGGGACAGAGAGACAGAGAGAGACACAGAGAGAGAGTGACAGAGAGACAGAGAGAGACAGAGAGAGTGAGTGACACAGAGAGGGAGAGAGTGACAGAGAGAAAGAGAGAGACAGAGAGAGTGAGAGTGACAGAGAGAGAGAGAGTGACAGAGAGAGTGAGAGACACAGAGAGAGAGTGACAGAGAGACAGAGAGAGACAGAGAGAGTGAGAGTGACAGAGAGAGAGAGGGACAGAGAGACAGAGAGAGACACAGAGAGAGAGAGAGTGACAGAGAGACAGAGAGAGTGAGAGTGACAGAGAGAGAGAGAGAGAGAGTGACAGAGTGCAACATACAAAAAAGATGAGTAGATGGGACGTGGGGTTAAGTGAGAGGGACAGAGAGACAGAGAGAGAGACACACAGAGAGAGAGAGTGAGAGAGAGACACAGAGAGAGGGACAAAGAGACAGAGAGAGACAGAGAGTGAGAGAGAGAGACACAGAGAGAGGGCCAGAGAGACAGAGAGAGACAGAGAGAGTGAGAGAGAGAGACACAGAGAGAGGGACAGAGAGACAGAGAGAGACAGACACAGAGAGAGGGACAGAGAGACAGAGAGAGACAGAGAAAGTGAGAGAGAGACACAGAGAGAGAGGGACAGAGAGACAGAGAGAGACACAGAGAGAGAGGGACAGAGAGACACAGAGAGAGAGTGACAGAGAGACAGAGAGAGACAGAGAGAGAGAGAGAGACACAGAGAGAGAGTGACAGAGAGAGTCTGCTATACAAACTGATGGAAAGTGGTGTTGGGGGTAAAACATACGACATTATAAAATCCATGTACACAAACAACAAGTGTGCGGTTAAAATTGGCAAAAAACACACACATTTCTTCACACAGGGTCGTGGGGTTAGACAGGGATGCAGCTTAAGCCCCACCCTCTTCAACATATATATCAACGAATTGGCGCGGGCACTAGAAAAGTCTGCAGCACCCGGCCTCCCCCTGCTAGAATCCGAAGTCAAATGTCTGCTGTTTGCTGATGATCTGGTGCTTCTGTCACCAACCAAGGAGGGCCTACAGCAGCACCTAGATCTTATGCACAGATTCTGTCAGACCTGGGCCCTGACAGTAAATCTCAGTAAGACCAAAAAAGGTCCAGTCACCAGGACCACAAATACAAATTCCATCTAGACACTGTTGCCCTAGAGCACACAAAAAACTATACATACCTTGGCCTAAACATCAGCACCACAGGTAACTTCCACAAAGCTGTGAACGATCTGAGAGACAAGGCAAGAAGGGCATTCTATGCCATCAAAAGAAACATAAATTTCAACATACCAATTAGGATTTGGCTAAAAATACTTGAATCAGTCATAGAGCCCATTGCCCTTTATGGTTGTGAGGTCTGGGGTCCGCTCACCAACCAAGACTTCACAAAATGGGACAAACACCAAATTGAGACTCTGCACGCAGAATTCTGCAAAAATATCCTCCATGTACAACGTAGAACACCAAATAATGCATGCAGAGCAGAATTAGGCCAATACCAGCTAATTATCAAAATCCAGAAAAGAGCTGTTAAATTCTACAACCACCTAAAAGGAAGCGATTCACAAACCTTCCATAACAAAGCCATCACCTACAGAGAGATGAACCTGGAGAAAAGTCCCCTAAGCAAGCTGGTCCTGGGGCTCTGTTCACAAACACAAACACACACTACAGAGCCCCAGGACAGCAGCACAATTAGACCCAACCAAATCATGAGAAAACAAAAAGATAACTACTTAAGACATTGGAAAGAATTAACAAAAAAACAGAGCAAACTAGAATGCTATTTGGCCCTACACAGAGAGTACACAGCGGCAGAAGACCTGACCACTGTGACTGACCCAAAATTAAGGAAAGCCTTGACTATGTACAGACTCAGTGAGCATAGCCTTGCTATTGAGAAAGGCCGCCGTAGGCAGACATGGCTCTCAAGAGAAGACAGGCTATGTGCTCACTGCCCACAAAATGAGGTGGAAACTGAGCTGCACTTCCTAACCTCCTGCCCAATGTATGACCATATTAGAGAGACATATTTCCCTCAGATTACACAGATCCACAAAGAATTCGAAAACAAATCCAATTTTGAAAAACTCCCATATCTACTGGGTGAAATTCCACAGTGTGCCATCACAGCAGCAAGATTTGTGACCTGTTGCCACGAGAAAAGGGCAACCAGTGAAGAACAAACACCATTGTAAATACAACCCATATTTATGCTTATTTATTTTATCTTGTGTCCTTTAGCCATTTGTACATTGTTAGAACACTGTATATATATATATAATATGACATTTGTAATGGCTTTACTGTTTTGAAACTTCTGTATGTGTAATGTTTACTGTTAATTTTAGTTGTTTTTCACTTTATATATTCACTTTGTATGTTGTCTACCTCACTTGCTTTGGCAATGTTAACACATGTTTCCCATGCCAATAAAGCCCTTGAATTGAATTGAATTGAGAGTGAGACAGAGAGTGACAGAGAGACAGAGAGAGAGAGAGAGTGACAGAGACAGAGAGTGACAGAGAGAGACAGAGAGACAGAGAGAGACAAAGAGAGAGTGACAGAGAGACAGAGACAGAGACAGAGAGTGACAGAGAGAGACAGAGAGAGAGTGACAGAGAGACAGAGTGACAGAGAGAGACAGAGAGAGAGTGACAGAGAGACAGAGACAGAGAGTGACAGAGAGAGAGTGACAGAGTGCAACATACAAAAAAGATGAGTAGATGGGACGTGGGGTTAAGTGAGAGGGACATGAGGTGTTTAAATCACTGTGAAAAAGCTGCAGCAGCCACTACAGACACACATCTCACTGACAACACACACTACTGTACTCTGTGTCACTGACAATACCTACTACTGTACTCTGTGTCACTGACAATACCTACTACTGTAGTGTGTGTCACTGACAACACATACTACTGTACTGTGTGTCACTGACAATCCCTTCTACTGTATGTACTGTGTGTCACTGACAATATATAGTACTGTACTGTGTGTCACTGACAATCCCTACTACTGTATGTACTGTGTGTCACTGACAATACATAGTACTGTACTGTGTGTCACTGACAATCCCTACTACTGTATGTACTGTGTGTCACTGACAATACATAGTACTGTACTGTGTGTCGCTTCTGACGGGTGGATGGTGGGAGGAAAGAGGAGCGGAGTTGGAGATGGAGGGATGGGGATGGAGGGATGGGGATGGAGGGATGGTGGGAGGAAAGTGGAGCGGAGTTGGAGATGGACACATCAATAGGTGGCCAGAGTTTTACAAAAAGTGGAGATAAGTTAACCAACTGGATGCAGAGCCAAGAAGAGTGACGGCCATTTGTCCCAAAACGTCTCTACAGTGTCGAGATACAACATTCATAAGCTGGAGTAAAAAGTCCTTTTACACTTTCCAAAATGTATGGGAGGAAGGAGGAGCGGAGATGGAGATGGAGGGATGGTGGGAGGAAAGAGGAGTGGAGATGGAGGGATGGGGATGGAGGGATGGGGATGGAGGGATGGGATGGAGGGATGGTGGGATATAGGGATGGGGATGGAGGGATGGGGATGGAGGGATGGGGATGGAGGGATGGGATGGAGGGATGGTGGGATAGAGGGATGGGGATGGAGGGATGGGGATGGGGATGGGGGGATGGGGATGGAGGGATGGGGATGGAGGGATGGTGGGATAGAGGGATGGGGGGATGGGGATGGAGGGATGGGGATGGGGATGGAGGGATGGTGGGATGGAGGGATGGGGATGGAGGGATGGGGATGGAGGGATGGTGGGATAGAGGGATGGGGATGGAGGGATGGGGATGGAGGGATGGTGGGATGGGGATGGAGGGATGGGGATGGAGGGATGGGGATGGAGGGATGGTGGGATGGGGATGGAGGGATGGGGATGGAGGGATGGGGATGGAGGGATGGGGATGGAGGGATGGGCATGGAGGGATGGAGGGATGGGCATATGGAGATGGGGGGATGGGGATGGACGGATGGGGATGGAGGGATGGATAGATTCAGGGATGAAGACGAAGTCTCTGATATTAAAGCCACTCATCTTGTTCCTCCCATGGGCGAAGAAGGGAGGAGGGGAGAGGGAGGAAGAGGTAGATTCACAGTTTGATTCCCTCTCCTTCCCAACCCCCCTCTCACACTGCAATCTCAGTCAATTACCTCAGTCCTATAATTCAATAGAGCTGAACAAGGAAGTGGCCTGGGAGTTCTAATTTCCTTTAAAGGCATTTATCCAAACAAATTAGACAAGTTGCGACGTTAGAAAATAAGCTGCCAATGTAGAAACCCCCGGCCGGGGTGTGTATGTGTGTAGGCATTACAAAATAATAAAAGACTTCTGGTAGTATTATTATCCAGTACCTGTGAAGGATAATGACAGTAGAGTATAGCAGTAATGATGTAGCTCATAGTCAATGGTTGACTGGGCTATATAACACACCCACACAACCCCCCCCCCCCATACACACACACACACACACACTTCTCCTCCTTGAAGCTGAGGGCCACATATCCCTAATGTTTTATTTGGTCTTTTAAAGTGCCAGGGCCATTTTTCATCACCATCACTGTCAATGAAGCCTTATTCATTGTCACGCCTTAAGCCCTCTCACTCACCCTCTCTCTCTCCACACTATCTCCCCTCACCCAGCAGTGAACTCCTAAATCACCCAGGACTAGGATTGGAATATTTCACCACATAATTGGAGCTTTAACCTAATCTAGGGAGCTGAGAGAGAGAAAGCGAGAGGGGGAGAGAGAGAGTGGGAGAGAGAGAAAGCGAGAGGGAGAGAGAGAGAGCTGAGAGAGAGAAAGCGAGAGGGAGAGAGCTGAGGAGGAGCAATGTTCAAAAGGCAAGTCAGGAACCAATTGCTTGTAATAATGAGGAAGTTCTCAGTCTGAGAGCCAACGTAATTACTAGTGATCCAGATTAAGGCTTTATCTAAGTACAGGCCTACTGCTACTGCCGTGACAGAACTGACAGCAGCACACATCTTGCCTACATGACTTATTTAAAGCCACAGTTTTCTGTCATTGTGAAGAATGATTTTTAAATATTACATTACTATGGGAACTGGTTATTATTTACAAATATACACAGTGGAAGTTGGAAGTTTACATACACTTAGGTTGGAGTCATTAAAACTCGTTTTTCAACCACTCCACAAATTTCTTGTTAACAAACTATAGTTCTGGAAAGTCGGTTAGGACATCTACTTCTTGAATGACACAAGTAATTTTTCCAACAATTGTTTACAGACAGATTATTTCACTTATAATTCACTGTATCACAATTCCTGTGAGTCAGAAGTTTACATACACTAAGTTGACTGTGGCATTAAACAGCTTGGAAACTTCCAGAA
>NC_034190.2:24566310-24603810 GCF_002021735.2 Oncorhynchus kisutch
CTTAACTGACGCCTCCAGATATGCAACATCTCTCATCCTCACTCAATGCCTAGGTTTACCTCCACTGTACTCACACCCTACCATGCCCTTGTCTGTAAATGATGCCCTGAATCTATCCTACCACGCCCAGAAGTCTGCTCCTTTTACTCTGTTCCAAACGCACTAGATGACCAGTTCTTATAGCCTTTAACTGTACCCTCATCCTACTCCTCCTCTGTTCCTCTTTGTGATGTAGAGGTTAACCCAGGCCCTGTGTGTCCCCAGGTGCTCTCATTTGTTGACTTCTGTAACTGTAAAAGCCTTGGTTTCATGCATGTTAACATTAGAAGCCTCCTCCCTAAGTTTGCTTTATTCACTGCTTTAGCACACTCCGCAAACCCTGATGTCCTAGCCGTGTCTGAATCCTGGCTTAGGACATTGTAATTACTTCGCCACTTTGGCCTATTTATTGCCTTACCTTCTTTCTTCATTTGCACACACTGCATACAGATGTTTGTATTGAGTTATTGACTGTACCTTTGTTTATTCCATGTGCAACTCTGTGTTGTTGTTTTTGTCGCACTGCTTTGCTTTATCTTGGCCACGTCGCAATTGTAAATGAGAACTTACCAACTTACCAGCCGACCTGGTTAATTAAAAAAAGGTGAAGTAAAATAAAACCAAATAGGCTGGAAGCAGCACAGGCTCAGCAGCACAGGCTCAGCAGCACAGGCTCAGCAGCACAGGCTCAGCAGCACAGGCTCAGCAGCAGAGCACAGGACCACTGTGCAGTTGTGGAACCTATCAAGGCTCTCTAAAGACTAGCGCAGAATGTCTATCTTCTCATGACACTCTCCAGATATTGATCATCAGTTGACATGAAGCACCTGCCCTAAAGACTGCTCCTAACCTCCTTTGATTGTCATGGATTTCCATTCTAAATCTATCCAACCGTCCTGGAATTGCATGGACAGGAGAGGTTATTGAGTTGTGTTGGGGAGGATTTATCTTATAATTGAGTTCTGGCTACTGCATTAGAGGGGGATTTGCAGTACAGTACAATGGATCGATTTCCTTTGTGGGCTCCGCCAGTCAGAAGTACACTATCACACAAAATGAAACAGACAGTGTGTCAACAGAGGGTTAGAGATGCATGCTTGTGGTGTGCGTCAGTGGGACATGGAGACAATAATCTATCGATGTCTGAGTTAGTCAGACCTCACTACACTGACATTGATGCAAACTGTGCCTGGAGAGTTAACTACAACTAAATATAAGTGTGTCTGTGTGCATGCTAATCTCCTGTGGTTGTGCCCTTGAGCAAACCTCTAAACTGCACAGTGGCTGACCCTGGCTTCCAACCCCTCAGGGTCTGTGTGAGATTTTCTCGAGGGGTTGAGTTACGAATTTCAGAAAATTACAATATCCTGTAGTATACTTCTATTCTCTGTGTGGGTGTGTCTCTGTGTGTGTGTGCCTGTGTGTGTGTGTGTGTCTCTGTGTGTGTCTGTCTGTGTGTGTGTCTCTGTGTGTGTGTGTGTGTGTGTGTGTCTGTGTGTGTGTCTGTGTGTGTGTGTCTCTGTGTGTGTGTGTCTCTGTGTGTGTGTCTCTGTGTGTGTGTGTCTCTGTGTGTGTGTGTCTGTGTGTGTGTGTCTCTGTGTGTGTGTGTCTCTGTGTGTGTGTGTCTCTGTGTGTGTGTGTCTCTGTGTATGTGTGTCTGTGTGTGTGTGTGTGTGTGTCTGTGTGTGTGTCTCTGTGTGTGTGTCTGTGTGTGTGTGTCTCTGTGTGTGTGTGTCTGTGTGTGTGTGTCTCTGTGTGTGTGTGTCTGTGTGTGTGTGTCTCTGTGTGTGTGTGTCTCTGTGTGTCTGTGTGTGTGTGTCTCTGTGTGTCTGTGTGTGTGTGTGTCTCTGTGTGTGTCTCTGTGTGTGTGTGTCTCTGTGTGTGTGTGTCTCTGTGTGTGTGTGTGTGTGTCTGTGTGTGTGTGTCTCTGTGTGTGTGTGTGTGTGTGTGTGTCTGTGTGTGTGTCTCTGTGTGTGTGTGTCTCTGTGTGTGTGTGTCTGTGTGTGTGTGTCTCTGTGTGTGTGTGTCTCTGTGTGTCTGTGTGTGTGTCTCTGTGTGTGTGTGTGTCTCTGTGTGTGTGTGTGTGTGTGTGTCTGTCTGTGTGTGTGTCTCTGTGTGTGTGTGTCTCTGTGTGTGTGTGTGTCTGTCTGTGTGTGTGTGTGTCTCTGTGTGTGTGTGTCTCTGTGTGTGTGTGTGTGTGTGTGTCTGTCTGTGTGTGTGTGTGTGTGTGTGTGTCTGTGTGTGTGTGTCTCTGTGTGTGTGTGTGTGTGTGTCTGTCTGTCTGTCTGTCTGTCTGTCTGTGTGTGTCTGTCTGTCTGTCTGTCTGTCTGTCTGTCTGTGTGTGTGTGTGTGTGTGTGTGTGTGTGTGTGTGTGTGTGTGTGTGTGTGTGTGTGTGTGTGTGTGTGTGTGTGTGTGTGTGTGTGTGTGTCTCTGTGTGCTACAGTACTAACCGTGGTGTATTTCCCCAACTGGCAGAGCGATGGGAACGTCTCCTGATGAGCCTTGCGTATCTTCTCTATGATGGCCTCTTGTTCTGCACTCAGCTCGTAGTTCTCTGTCAGCTCTGGCTTGGGACTCTCCTTCTTCTTCTTATTGCGGTCGTTCCTGACAGCTGAGAGAGGGGAAAAGAAAGGAATGGGAAAAGGTTAACTAACAAATGTCAACAATAAAAAGTTAATTGAAGCCTAAAAAGCATCCTACACATTTTGGACATATCAACCATTCAGCACAGTGTTGGCATTAGGCTGCATTTGTATTGTATTTATTATGGATCCCCATTAGTTCCTGCAAAAGCAGCAGCTACTCTTCCTGGGGTCCAGCCAAATGAAGGCAGTTATTAGTGAGCTACTCATATTCACAACGTGTGTGATTTAAGATGTGAGTTGTCTGGAATTGCACACTGTACTAAAATATACAACACCACTTACGACAAGGAGACTGAGTCCATGCAGTAACTTTCTTCTGCCATGACAACTGTGTATTTAAGCACACAGTATCTATCTTCAGCAACACCAGCCACAGAACACAAATGGTTAAACTCTCTGTCACTCAGTCTTTCTCTGTCAGCTTAGTGTCATCACTGCACAAGATTAAAGCGACAATATGTAACTTTTTGGGCGACCTGACCAAATGTACATAGAAACGTTATAGATTTGTCATTCTAATTGAAAGCAAGTCTAAGAAGCGGTAGATCTGTTCCATGTGCACTATTTCTATGCTTCCCATTCTTAAGTTTAGTTTTAAACTTTTGGTTTTCTACACCAGCTTCAAACAGCCGTAAATACAATATTTTAGGTTATTTAAAATATATTTCACAGCAGTTTAGATGGTACAATGATTCTCTACACTATACTTGCTTGTTTTGTCACATAAACTGACATTTTAGCAACCAAGAAATGGAGCAGGGATTTTTGCATAGTTCATCATCAAAGTGTATAAAAAAAGTCAGCTATAGAGCTTCAGAACAACAGTGTTTAATTTGGCCAGACGTTATCTCAACACGATGAATGAGGCTGATCTTCTGACGGCCCTGGCATCGTCTCAGAGTAGCGCCCACTGGTGGTTGCTGTGGCAACCCCGAGGGCAGTTCCATGTGATGGCGTGTTTATGTGTGGAGGCTGTTGGGATTCGGTGTGCGTTTGTGTGCGTTCTGACAAAGGAGGTTTAGATGTTCCTTTCCTTCCTCATCTTCTCTCATTCAATGAGAGAGCTGGAGAGAATCAGCAACATCAAGGTCACCTCTCTAACCACTGAGGCACGTACATGGAGAGAGAGACAGAGACACTCAGAGAAAGAGAGACAGAGAGCAGAATTAGGCCGATACTCGCTAATTAACAAAATCCAGAAAAGAGCCGTTAAATTCTACAACCACCTAAAAGGAAGTGATTCCCAAACCTTCCATAACAAAGCCATCACCTACAGAGAAGAGTCCCCTAATAAAGTTGGTCCTGGGACTCAAACAGACCACATAGAGCCCCTGGACAGCAACACAACTAAACCCAACCAAATCATGAGAAAACAAAAAGATAATTACTTGACACATTGGAAAGAATTAACAAAAAACAGAGCAAACTAGAATGCTATTTGTCCCTAAACAGAGAGTACACAGTGGTAGAAAACCTGACCACTGTGACTGACCCAAACTTAAGGAAAGCTTTGACTCAGTGAGCATTGCTATTAAGAAAGGCCACTGTAGGCAGACCTGGCTCTCAAGAGAAGACAGGCTATGTGCACACTGCCCACAATATGAGGTGGAAACTAAGCTACACTTCCTAACCTCGTGCCAAATGTATGACCATATTAGATACACATATTTCCCTCAGATTATAAAGATCCACAAAGAATGCGAAAACAAACCCAATTTTGATAAATGCCTATATCTAATACCACAGTGTGCCATCACAGCAGCAATATTTTGACGTGTTGCCACAAGAGAAGGGCAACCAGTGAAGAACAATCACCACTGTAAATACAATCCATATTTATGTTTATTTATTTTCCCATTTCTGCTTCAACTATTTGCACATCTTTACAACACTGTATATATACATATTTGTCTTTATTATTATTGTCTTTATTATTTTGGAACTTCTGTGAGTGTAATGTTTACTGTACATTGTTATTGTTTATTTCACTTTTGTTTATTATCTACTTCACTTGCAATGTTAACATATGTTTCCCATGCCAATAAAGCCCTTAAATTGAATTGAGATACACAGTGAGAGAGAGAGAGAGAGAGAGAGAGAGAAACACAGAAACACAAAGAGAGAGAGAGAGAGAGAGTAAAAGAGAAGGGGGGAGAGAGAGAGACAGTAAAAGAGAAGGGGGGAGAGAGAGAGACAGTAAAAGAGAAGGGGGGGAGAGAGAGACAGTAAAAGAGAAGGGGGGAGAGAGAGAGACAGTAAAAGAGAAGGGGAGAGAGAGAGAGAGACAGTAAAAGAGAAGGGGGGAGAGAGAGAGAGACAGTAAAAGAGAAGGGGGGAGAGAGAGAGAGACAGTAAAAGAGAAGGGGGAGAGAGAGAGAGACAGTAAAAGAGAAGGGGGAGAGAGAGAGACAGTAAAATAGAAGGGGGGAGAGAGAGAGACAGTAAAATAGAAGGGGGGAGAGAGAGAGAAAGAGAGAGAGAGAAACACAGAAACACAAAGAGAGAGAGAGCGAGAGAGACAGACACAAAGAGAGAGAGAGAGAGAGTAAAAGAGAAGGGGAGAGAGAGAGAGAGACAGTAAAAGAGAAGGGGGAGAGAGAGAGACAGTAAAAGAGAAGGGGGGAGAGAGAGAGACAGTAAAAGAGAAGGGGGGAGAGAGAGAGACAGTAAAAGAGAAGGGGAGAGAGAGAGAGACAGTAAAAGAGAAGGGGGGAGAGAGAGAGACAAGAGAAGGGGGGAGAGAGAGAGACAGTAAAAGAAAGGGGGGAGAGAGAGAGACAGTAAAAGAGAAGGGGGAGAGAGAGAGACAGTAAAAGAGAAGGGGGAGAGAGAGAGACAGTAAAAGAGAAGGGGGGAGAGAGAGAGACAGTAAAAGAGAAGGGGGGAGAGAGAGAGACAGTAAAGAGAAGGGGGGAGAGAGAGACAGTAAAGAGAAGGGGGAGAGAGGGAGACAGTAAAAGAGAAGGGGGGAGAGAGAGAAACATTAAAAGAGAAGGGGGGAGAGAGAGAGAAAGAGAGAGAGAGAGAGAAACACAGAAACACAAAGAGAGAGAGAGCGAGAGAGACAGACACAAAGAGAGAGAGAGAGACAGTAAAAGAAAAGGGGGAGAGAGAGAGAGACAGTAAAAGAGAAGGGGGGGAGAGAGAGAGACAGTAAAGAGAAGGGGGGAGAGAGAGACAGTAAAGAGAAGGGGGGAGAGAGAGAGACAGTAAAAGAGAAGGGGAGAGAGAGAGAGAGACAGTAAAGAGAAGGGGGGAGAGAGAGAGAGACAGTAAAAGAGAAGGGGGGAGAGAGAGAGAGACAGTAAAAGAGAAGGGGGGAGAGAGAGAGAGACAGTAAAAGAGAAGGGGGAGAGAGAGAGAGACAGTAAAAGAGAAGGGGGAGAGAGAGAGACAGTAAAATAGAAGGGGGGAGAGAGAGAGACAGTAAAATAGAAGGGGGGAGAGAGAGAGAAAGAGAGAGAGAGAAACACAGAAACACAAAGAGAGAGAGAGCGAGAGAGACAGACACAAAGAGAGAGAGAGAGAGAGTAAAAGAGAAGGGGAGAGAGAGAGAGAGACAGTAAAAGAGAAGGGGGAGAGAGAGAGACAGTAAAAGAGAAGGGGGGAGAGAGAGAGACAGTAAAAGAGAAGGGGGGAGAGAGAGAGACAGTAAAGAGGAGGGGAGAGAGAGAGAGACAGTAAAGAGAAGGGGGGAGAGAGAGACAGTAAAAGAGAAGGGGGGAGAGAGAGACAGTAAAAGAGAAGGGGGGAGAGAGAGAGACAGTAAAAGAGAAGGGGGAGAGAGGGAGACAGTAAAAGAGAAGGGGGGAGAGAGAGAAACATTAAAAGAGAAGGGGGGAGAGAGAGAGAAAGAAGAGAGAGAGAGAGAGAAACACAGAAACACAAAGAGAGAGAGAGCGAGAGAGACAGACACAAAGAGAGAGAGAGAGACAGTAAAAGAAAAGGGGGAGAGAGAGAGAGACAGTAAAAGAGAAGGGGGGAGAGAGAGAGAAACGGTAAAAGAGAAGGGGGGAGAGAGAGAGAGAGACAGTAAAAGAGAAGGGGGGAGAGAGAGAGAGACAGTAAAAGAGAAGGGGGAGAGAGAGAGAGAGACAGTAAAAGAGAAGGGGGGAGAGAGAGAGACAGAGGGGAAAGAGAGAGATATAACAGGGCCAGAGTATGTTGTGTTCAGATCAGCTGAGGGTAACTAAAGTTTAGTAAAATAACTCAAATGTATTCCTTGTTGTATCGTCTCAAATAGATTTGCATAGGGTCAGAAACATTCCGGTAAATTTCCAGAAATTTTGCATGGGAGAATCCCTGGAATTTGGGGAATTTTGCTTAAATTCATCAAAATAGTTAGCTTATAACAGTGAACCTTTTTTTGTGGGATACACATGAGGCAATTCTAGGTCTTGTAGCATATTTTGGTTAAACTATCCCCAATTCAATGGAATTGCAACCCTCTGCATGCACAGTGCATTCTTCCATCACATGTACAGTGCACTCTTCCATCACATGTACAGCTGATTCTCAAGATCTTGCACACTAATAAGATGTTATTGAGCCCACACTACTACACTGTCTGAGCCAAGGACTACATGCTTTCTGGTAAATTCTGATTACAATACTGGGTGGGGTGAAGTCGGATGTTTACATACACTTAGTTTGGAGTCATTAAAACAAATTTTTCAACCACTCCAAAAATGTCTTGTTAACAAACTATAGTTCTGGAAAGTCGGTTAGGACATCTACTTCTTGAATGACACAAGTCATTTTTCCAACAATTGTTTACAGACAGATTATTTCACTTATAATTCACTATATCACAATTCCAGTGGGTCAGAAGTTTACATATACTAAGTTGACTGTGCCTTTAAACAGCTTGGAAAATTCCAGAAAATTATGTCATGGCTTTAGAAGCTTCTGATAGGCTAATTGACATCATTTGAGTTGGATTGGAGCCTACTCCCAAAGTTGTGGCAAAATGACTTAAGGACAACAAAGTCAAGGTATTGGAGTGGCTATCACAAAGCCCTGACCTCAATCATATACAAAATGTGTGGGTAGAACTGAAAAAGCTTGTGCGAGCAAGGAGGCCTACAAACCTGTCTCAGTTACACCAGTTTTGTCAGGAGTAATGGGCCAAAATTCACCCAACTTATTGTGGGAAGCTTGTGGAAGGCCACCGAAACGTTTGACCCAAGTTAAACAATTTAAAGGCAATGCTACCAAATATTAATTGAGTGTATGTAAACTTCTGACCCACGTACATTCTTCAAATAACATGGTGATCCTAACTGACCTAAAGCAGAATTTTTACTAGGATTAAATGTCAGGAATTGTGAAAAACTGTAAATGTATTTAAACTTCCGACTGCAACTGTATTTTATATGACATACATTATTGTTTATTAACTAGTAAAAAGCAAGCCTACAGCAAAGTGTGTTAAAAATATTTCTAACTTGTTAATCATTTCTGATAGTTCGTTTTTGCTACCACGTGGGTTTTAGTTTGCTTGAGCCTGCTAACTGAGGAGTGTTAGTTCACCTGTTTCCATACATGTTTCATTTTAAATCATTTATCTTACAAAGGAAATGTTTAATCTAACAATTCTGTACATGGAAATTGTATTTGGGTTTTTCAAACATTTTTTCCCCTAATCTTTACAGGAAAATGCCACGGCACTATCTGATGTGCGGAGACATTTCACTGCAGCTAATGTAGAAGGAAAAGCTGTGTGCATTTGCAAATACTGTGCCAAATCATATGTGAAGATTGCAACAAAGATGCAGAATCATCTGGCCAAGTGCATAAAGTTCACTCAGCGCTCACAACAAGCAACCTCTGACAAAAGTCCCTCTACTTCTATTCGAGGTGAAAATTATGAATCAGACACCTTATCGATAGCAACAGCTCATGGTCCTCCTGGAATCAGAAGTTTTTTTTACTCAATGGAGGAACGTAGTCAGAGAAATGCTGATGAATGTCTTGCTCGAGCTGTGTATGCGTTTTTAAAAACGCAACAAAAAAACATTTGCCGTTTGTTCTACTGTATTGACCGTTATGAAAGAGAAGTGAGTCCTTGTCTGTATCTATTGAATATAAACCTAGGAGCAGATAGAATGCAGTAAACCAGGATGCTTTAACTGTCCATTCTGATATAGGAAATTCTCACCTTGCTATACTTCCCTTGTCTCATACAAACTCTAATGACAAAGGGTGGAAATATAGGTTTCGTTACAGGAAGTACAGAATGGAACCAGAGTGAACACCGGGACCCCCTGCGTGGTGTCCTGGAAAACCCTGAGTTTGTGATGGAGCTCTGGGATTGGAGGAGACGTTGGTATTTGATGTCTGACACAGAGGGAGATTCGGAGGTTCTGAGAATCCTCAAACATACCAGCTAGAGGAGACAGGTGTTGACTCAATACAGGGTCCTGTTTATTCGGGCATGCGTCAGAAAACAGTGTTTCATATTGGACCAGGAAGTTCAGGAAGTCTCTCCCTGTACCAGTCTGTTTTTTCCGTTTGATGCCTGATGAACACAGCCCAGAGGGTCGATTTTGTGCAAAGAGACTGTGAAGCCTCCAGAATCGTTTGTTTGTTCAGTTTGTATCCTTCCTGCCAGCATCCTTGAAGACGCATTGTGTTAAGTCTATGTGGAAGAGTAATTGTCCTTTACAGCCCGACTAAGATTATAAACTACATCTACTGTACCTCTATTTTTACTGACAGACAGGGTGTCTGCTTCTATCTTCTATGTCTGTGTCCCAAATGGCACCCTATTCCCTTGGTGGACTCTGGTTAAAAGGGAATAGGGTGCCATTTGAGATGCACCCTATGTGTCTGTCTCCACATCTGTCTGCTATCTGTCTGATTGTCTGTCTTTGATCTTCAGCTCTTTGAGTACTGGGAAATACAGACAACAATCCAAACATCAATTCCAATAATTTCTTAAAAACTGAAGGATTCCTTCATTGGACAACAGTATGTGTCCTCTCACCTCCATTCCCCCCCTCCTCCCCAGTCCAG
Source organism: Oncorhynchus kisutch (assembly GCF_002021735.2). Classification (NCBI taxonomy): domain Eukaryota; kingdom Metazoa; phylum Chordata; class Actinopteri; order Salmoniformes; family Salmonidae; genus Oncorhynchus; species Oncorhynchus kisutch. The sequence goes on from NC_034190.2 coordinate 24,576,013, forward strand.
TGACATTAATGTCCAATCAATTCAATCCTAGGTCCCACCATAATGATAGCATACAGCATGCAGGGTAAAACAGGGTCTATTAAAGGGAATTAAACCGTCTGGTTGGGTTCGGGGTGTCACTAACCGCTGTGTGTGTCTCACCACAGCCACCACTAGCCGGCCTCCGCCCGGTACCCTGCCCTGAACCTTAATCACTGTCACTAGCCGGCTACCACCCGGTACTCTACCCTGCACCTTAGAGACTATTACTAGCCGGCTACCACCCGATACTTTACCCTGCACCTTAGAGACTGTTACTAGTCGGCTACCACCCGATACTCTACCCTGCACCTTAGAGTCTGTTACTAGCCGGCTACCACCCGATACTCTACCCTGCACCATAGAGACTGTTACTAGCCGGCTACCACCCGATACTCTACCCTGCACCATAGAGACTGTTACTAGCCGGCTACCACCCGATACTCTACCCTGCACCTTAGAGACTGTCACTAGCCGGCTACCACCCGATAATCTACCCTGCACCTCAGAGATGGTTACTAGCCGGCTACCACCCGATACTCTACCCTTCACCTTAGAGACTGTTACTAGTCGGCTACCACCCGGTACTCTACCCTGTACCTTAGAGACTGTTACTAGTCGGCTACCACCCGATACTCTACCCTGCATCTTAGAGACTGTTACTAGTCGGCTACCACCCGATACTCTACCCTGCACCTTAGAGACTGTTACTAGCCGGCTACCACCCGGTACTCTACCCTGCACCTTAGAGACTGTTACTAGCCGGCTACCACCTGGTACTCTACCCTGCACCTTAGAGACTGTTACTAGCCGGCTACCACCCAATACTCTACCCTGCACCTTAGAGACTGTTACTAGCCGGCTACCACCCGATACTCTACCCTGCACCTTAGAGACTGTTACTAGCCGGCTACCACCCGGTACTCTACCCTGCACCTTAGAGACTGTTACTAGCCGGCTACCACCCGGTACTCTACCCTGCACCTTGTGCCCTATGCACATAAGACTGGTGCCCTATGCACATAAGAGTCATTGAACACTGGTCACCTTAATAATGTTTACATACTGTTTCACCCACTTTATATGTACATACTGTATTCTAATCATGTCTCACCCTATATAATGTGTGTATTGTTTTTATTTATTTATTGCTAGGTATTATTGCACTTACTGCAATTACTGCACTGTTGGAGATAGAAACACAAGCATTTCGCTGCACCTGTGATAACATCTGCAAATCTGTATACTCAACCAATAAACATTGATTTGTTGCCCTATATGTGACATCACGTGTAAGTAACGAGCCCTAAAATATGTAAACACTCAACTTAATCAGCTGCTAAGGTCATTAAATCAAGAAACACACACACACATAACATTGTTGATGGTAATTTCACTAACGAGTAGAGACAATCGGAGAGGCAGGATAACAATACGTCAACTTTGACCTCCATAGACACTCACAGCTCTATAGAATAACAATTAACATGAGTGTAAGCTGTGTGTGTGTACGTGTGGAAACAGAGGGCAGGGTGTCGTAATAATAATCCCAATGACAGTTAGTAGCTATAAGACCTGGGCCTGATATGTGGGGGAAAACAACATGGCCATTGTCAACTGAAGGGCTTTCTGAATATGATTTACTGCTGAACTTAAATGAATACAAGCCAGTTTAAACAAGGGCAGTTTTTCCTGTTTTGTGAAGGTTTGTTTTATGAATCTTCCTTTCACACAAATGTCAGGGATAATTCTGCAATGTCTTCCGAAGGTCTGGATGACGTTCTGGATGATGACATGGTGGATGAGTTGGCTTAAATTTAGTGTTGTCAGAGCAATAGCAGAACAACCAATACCCCCCCTAAAAACATTCCCAGAAAGGGACATATTTTCAATGTTTTTTCTATTCTCAACCAACTCAGTTGGTAAGAGCGTAGCGATAGTAACAGCAAGATTGTGGGTTCAATTTCTATAAGGAAAAGACAATGAAAAACCCGAAACATTTCCCGAAACATTTTGGCTAGGCTGTGTTAAGGCTGGGCCTTGGGGAGGCAGGGGGGTAATGGTATGAAGCCAGTCTGGAAGCAGGACTACCAACCTTTTACAGCTTTGTATTAGGCCATCTGTTGGGTTCTGCATGGGTTTAATCTATACAATCTAGTGTTGTCACGATACCCAAATTTGACTTACGATACCATACCAAGTATCACACTCTGTTAAAGGTCCCCAAAACACACACATCCCTGGGTCGTTCCTCTTTTAGGTTCGCTGCAGCTAGCGACTGGAACGAGCTGCAACAAACACTCAAACTGGACAGTTTTATCTCCATCTCTACATTCAAAGACTTAATCATGGACACTCTTAGTGACAGTTGTAGCTGCTTTGCGTGATCTATTTTTGTCTCTACCTTCTTGCCATTGTGCTGTTGTCTGTGCCCAATAATGTTTGTACCATGTTTTGTGCTGCTACCATGTTGTGCTGCTGCTATGTTGTGTTGTTACCATGTTGTTGTCATGTGTTGTTGCTACAATGCTGTGTTGTCATGTGTTGCTGGAGCTGGAACCGCGCGTCAGGGAGGGGGGTACTGTCACATATACTCCCTCTCCGGCCTCTAGGTCATCAGGCTGCTGATTATCCCGCACACCTGTCACCATCGTCAAGCGCAGCTGCGACTCATGACACTCACCTGGACTCCATCACCTCCTTGATTATCTTCCCTATATCGGTCACTCCCCTTTGGTTCTTTCCTCAGGTGTTATTGACTCTGTTTCATGTCGGTGCGTTGTTTGTGTTTCTTGTTTATTTTATTTATTAAAACACTCACTCCCTGTACTTGTTTCTTGTTTATTTTATTGATTAAAACACTCACTCCCTGTACTTGTTTCTTGTTTAGTTTATTTATTAAAACACTCACTCCCTGTACTTGTTTCTTGTTTAGTTTATTTATTAAAACACTCACTCCCTGTACTTGTTTCTTGTTTATTTTATTGATTAAAACACTCACTCCCTGTACTTGTTTCTTGTTTATTTTATTGATTAAAACACTCACTCCCTGTACTTGTTTCTTGTTTATTTTATTGATTAAAACACTCACTCCCTGTACTTGTTTCCCGACTCTCAGCGCACATCGTTAAAGCTTCCCCTCTATGTTGTCGTCTTAGGTCTCTCTTTATGTAGTATTGTGGTGTCTCTCTTTATGTAGTATTGTGGTGTCTCTCTTTATGTAGTATTGTGGTGTCTCTCTTTATGTAGTATTGTGGTGTCTCTCTTTATGTAGTATTGTGTGTCTCTCTTTATGTATTATTGTGGTGTCTCTCTTTATGTAGTATTGTGGTGTCTCTCTTTATGTATTATTGTGGTGTCTCTCTTTATGTAGTATTGTGGTGTCTCTCTTTATGTAGTATTGTGGTGTCTCTCTTTATGTAGTATTGTGGTGTCTCTCTTTATGTATTATTGTGGTGTCTCTCTTTATGTATTATTGTGGTGTCTCTCTTTATGTAGTATTGTGGTGTCTCTCTTTATGTAGTATTGTGGTGTCTCTCTTTATGTATTATTGTGGTGTCTCTCTTTATGTAGTATTGTGGTGTCTCTCTTTATGTAGTATTGTGGTGTCTCTCTTTATGTAGTATTGTGGTGTCTCTCTTTATGTAGTATTGTGGTGTCTCTCTTTATGTAGTATTGTGGTGTCTCTCTTTATGTATTATTGTGGTGTCTCTCTTTATGTATTATTGTGGTGTCTCTTTATGTATTATTGTGGTGTCTCTCTTTATGTAGTATTGTGGTGTCTCTCTTATGTAGTATTGTGGTGTCTCTCTTTATGTAGTATTGTGGTGTCTCTCTTTATGTAGTATTGTGGTGTCTCTCTTTATGTAGTATTGTGGTGTCTCTCTTTATGTATTATTGTGGTGTCTCTCTTTATGTAGTATTGTGGTGTCTCTCTTTATGTAGTATTGTGGTGTCTCTCTTTATGTAGTATTGTGGTGTCTCTCTTTATGTATTATTGTGGTGTCTCTCTTTATGTATTATTGTGGTGTCTCTCTTTATGTAGTATTGTGTGTCTCTCTTTATGTAGTATTGTGGTGTCTCTCTTTATGTAGTATTGTGGTGTCTCTCTTTATGTATTATTGTGGTGTCTCTCTTTATGTATTATTGTGGTGTCTCTCTTATGTAGTATTGTGGTGTCTCTCTTTATGTAGTATTGTGGGGTGTCCTCTCTTTATGTATTATTGTGGTGTCTCTCTTTATGTATTATTGTGGTGTCTCTCTTTATGTATTATTGTGGTGTCTCTCTTTATGTATTATTGTGGTGTCTCTCTTTATGTATTATTGTGGTGTCTCTCTTTATGTAGTATTGTGGTGTCTCTCTTTATGTAGTATTGTGGTGTCTCTCTTTATGTATTATTGTGGTGTCTCTCTTTATGTAGTATTGTGGTGTCTCTCTTTATGTATTATTGTGGTGTCTCTCTTTATGTATTATTGTGGTGTCTCTCTTTATGTAGTATTGTGGCGTCTCTCTTGTCGTGATGTGTGTTTTGTCCTATATTTTTTATCCCAGCCCCCAGCCCCACAGGTCCTTTGCATTTTGGTAGGCTGTCATTGTATATAATAATTTGTTCTTAACTGACTCGCCTAGTTAAATAAAGGTTAAATAAACAAAACATTGTATTGCGATACCGCGGTGAAAAAAATCTAACGTCCTGTTCGCCCCGTCCCACCGAAGCTTGTTCCTGTTTTCTAAATGTTATGCGCATGTGCTACACAAAAAAACCTGTGACTGATATTCACACTCAATATATATACTCAATATATACTCAATAAAACACATAGAATTTAACTTTACACTGTATAATAGATACTGCATAGAATGGCTGATTTGCTCCTATTTGCAAAGGCCTACCTGTGATCTGGCTGGAATGGGAGGGAGGAATGGGAGGGAGGAATGGGAGGGAGGAATGGGGGGAAGGAATGGGAGGGAGGAATGGGGGGAAGGAATGGGAGGGAGGAATGGGGGGAAGGAATGGGAGGGAGGAATGGGGGGAAGGAATGGGAGGGAGGAATGGGGGGAAGGAATGGGAGGGAGGAATGGCAGGGAGGAATGGGAGGGAGTAATGGGAGGGAGGAATGGGGGGAAGGAATGGGAGGGAGGAATGGGAGGGAGGAATGGGAGGGAGGAATGGGGGGAAGGAATGGGAGGGAGGAATGGGAGGGAGGAATGGGGGGAAGGAATGGGAGGGAGGAATGGGGGGAAGGAATGGGAGGGAGGAATGGAGGGAGGAATGGGGGGAAGGAACGGGAGGGAGGGAACGGGAGGGAGGAATGGGGGGAAGGAATGGGAGGGAGGAATGGGAGGGAGGAATGGGAGGGAGGAATGGGGGGAAGGAATGGGAGGGAGGAATGGGAGGGAGGAATGGGGGGAAGGAATGGGAGGGAGGAATGGGGGGAAGGAATGGGAGGGAGGAATGGGAGGGAGGAATGTGGGGAAGGAATGGGAGGGAGGAACGGGAGGAAGGAATGGGGAGGGAGGAATGGGGAGGGAGGAATGGGAGGGAGGAATGGGGGGGAAGGAATGGGAGGGAGGAATGGGAGGGAGGAATGGGAGGGAGGAATGGGGGGAAGGAATGGGAGGGAGGAATGGGAGGGAGGAATGGCGGGAAGGAATGGGAGGGGATGAATGGGAGGGAGGAATGGGAGGGAGGAATGGGGGGAAGGAATGGGAGGGAGGAATGGGGGGAAGGAATGGGAGGGAGGAATGGGGGGAAGGAATGGGAGGGAGGAATGGGGGGAGGGAATGGGAGGGAGGAATGGGGGGGAAGGAATGGGAGGGAGGAATGGGGGAAGGAATGGGAGGGAGGAATGGGAGGGAGGAATGGGAGGGAGGAATGGGGGGAAGGAATGGGAGGGAGGAATGGGAGGGAGGAATGGGAGGGAGGAACGGGAGGGAGGAATGGGAGGGAGGAATGGGAGGGAGGAATGGGGGGAAGGAATGGGAGGGAGGAATGGGAGGGAGGAATGGGAGGGAGGAATGGGGGGAAGGAATGGGAGGGAGGAATGGGAGGGAGGAATGGGGGGAAGGAATGGGAGGGAGGAATGGGGGGAAGGAATGGGAGGGAGGACTCACAAAGCCTCTGACTGGCCTGTGCTCTTGTCATTTGAATGCTGCGTGACAGCGAACTCACAAAGCCTCTGACTGGCCTGTGCTCTTGTCATTTGAATGCTGCGTGACAGCGAACTCACAAAGCCTCTGACTGGCCTGTGCTCTTGTCATTTGAATGCTGCGTGACAGCGAACTCACAAAGCCTCTGACTGGCCTGTGCTTTTGTCATTTGAATGCTGCGTGACAGCGAACTCACAAAGCCTCTGACTGGCCTGTGCTCTTGTCATTTGAATGCTGCGTGACAGCGAACTCACAAAGCCTCTGACTGGCCTGTGCTCTTGTCATTTGAATGTTGCGTGACAGCGAACTCACAAAGCCTCTGACTGGCCTGTGCTCTTGTCATTTGAATGCTGCGTGACAGCGAACTCACAAAGCCTCTGACTGGCCTGTGCTCTTGTCATTTGAATGCTGCGTGACAGCGAACTCACAAAGCCTCTGACTGGCCTGTGCTCTTGGTTATTATATCAGCTCTGTGCGCTGCTCCATTGTATTCAATGTAACATCAGAAGACGCATCAGGGACTGCATCCCCACTCGCCATCACGGCTAAATTATATTGACAAAACTGATTGAAGAGTCGATGCGCAGGAAGAGCGCACGGAGAGAACCAAGTGAGTGATGCCAGGTTAGGGGTTATAGATATGATATGCACATGGAAGTGAAGTGGACATTACTGGAGTGGCGCTTACAAGCAACTAGTGGCTGTTGCTTAAAAAATTCAACTGAATTTATAAACAAAACTAACTTTATGAACATTTGAGAAAAGGCGCCAGTGGGTTCTTCAGATTCGTAGGGCGGAAACAGTTTGTAGTATCATACGAAACCGCACTACGGTATTCTGAAATGTTGGTATCATAAGTGACATTTTGGTACTGTGATATTACCTCGGTACCAGTATACCATGCAACACACAGAGGAGAATTAATGCATGAGCCCAAGGATATTTTGGCTTTTTACGAAGTCCCCTGAGAATTCCAGGACGAATGTGGTGCTTATAGGTTGATCTTCTACCTGGGAGTTAATTAACAAACAGGCATACACTGATGGTGAAAGCAAGACAGGAATCTGTCTGGGCTTTAATAACCAAAAGGGTGCACACTGACGATGAAAGCAAGAGAGTAATCTGGCTGGCTGAATCACTGAGGTATAAAATAACTGCTTCCAAGATGGACGCCCGTTGTCTTCAACGTAGTCTAGTCATGTTCTCTGGAGCAAGCCTGAGCAGCGACAACGTCATCACGTCATGCAGAAGCATGTCCGACATTGGATTCATATAAAATGTTAAACGATGGGAAATATATCTTGGATATATTCAGTGGATATTTCTGGTACAAAGGTGATAACAAAATTATCTTTTTAGGACTTTTAGGAACTTCTCTCTGTGTCCGTCTACGAGAATTGTTTTTCTGGGCTCGGCTGCAGCTAAACTGCAGCATCGAAAGTGCCCTCTGAGCACAGTGGAATGCCTGCTTCTAGACCGGAACCCTGGGCTGAATGAGCAGTCATCTCTTCTCTTAACATGTTTGGACCCAGAACTTAATCGAGCATCTGATTAATTACGCAAGACTTTAGTTCTGGGTTAACAGAGACTATGCTTGGACATACACAGTACCACTGCTGGCTGTATAATGTACCACTGCTGGTCGTATACAGTACCACGGTTGGCCGTACAGAGAATCACTGCTGGCTGTATAATGTACCACTGCTGGTCGTATACAGTACCACGGTTGGCTGTACAGAGAATCACTGCTGGCTGTATAATGTACCACTGCTGATCGTATACAGTACCACGGTTGGCCGTATACAGTACCACTGCTGGTCGTATACAGTACCACGGTTGGCCATATACAGTACCACTGCTGGTCGTATACAGTACCACTGTTGGCCGTATACAGTACCACTGCTGGCCGTATACAGTACCACTGCTGGTCGTATACAGTACCACTGCTGGTCGTATACAGTACCACTGTTGGCCGTATACAGTACCACTGCTGGTCGTATACAGTACCACTGTTGGCCGTACACAGTACCACTGTTGGCCTTATACAGTACCACTGCTGGTCGTATACAGTACCACTGCTGGCCGTATACAGTACCACTGCTGGTCGTATACAGTACCACTGCTGGTCGTATACAGTACCACTGCTGGTCGTATACAGTACCACTGCTGGTCGTATACAGTACCACTGCTGGTCGTATACAGTACCACTGCTGGCCGTATACAGTACCACTGTTGGCCGTATACAGTACCACTGCTGGTCGTATACAGTACCACTGCTGGCCGTATACAGTACCACTGCTGGCCGTATACAGTACCACTGCTGGTCGTATACAGTACCACTGCTGGTCGTATACAGTACCACTGCTGGTCGTATACAGTACCACTGTTGGCCGTATACAGTACCACTGCTGGTCGTATACAGTACCACTGCTGGCCGTATACAGTACCACTGTTGGCCGTACACAGTACCACTGTTGGCCGTATACAGTACCACTGCTGGTCGTATACAGTACCACTGCTGGCCGTATACAGTACCACGGTTGGCCGTACAGAGAATCACTGCTGGCTGTATAATGTACCACTGCTGGTCGTATACAGTACCACTGCTGGTCGTATACAGTACCACGGTTGGCCGTACAGAGAATCACTGCTGGCTGTATAATGTACCACTGCTGGTCGTATACAGTACCACGGTTGGCCGTATACAGTACCACTGCTGGTCGTATACAGTACCACGGTTGGCCATATACAGTACCACTGCTGGTCGTATACAGTACCACTGTTGGCCGTATACAGTACCACTGCTGGTCGTATACAGTACCACTGCTGGTCGTATACAGAACCACTGCTGGTCGTATACAGTACCACTGTTGGCCGTATACAGTACCACTGCTGGCCGTATACAGTACCACTGCTGGCCGTATACAGTACCACTGTTGGCCGTATACAGTACCACTGCTGGTCGTATACAGTACCACTGCTGGTCGTATACAGTACCACTGTTGGCCGTATACAGTACCACTGCTGGCCGTATACAGTACCACTGCTGGTCGTATACAGTACCACTGCTGGTCGTATACAGTACCACTGCTGGTCGTATACAGTACCACTGCTGGTCGTATACAGTACCACTGCTGGCCGTATACAGTACCACTGTTGGCCGTATACAGTACTACTGCTGGTCGTATACAGTACCACTGCTGGCCGTATACAGTACCACTGCTGGCCGTTTACAGTACCACTGCTGGTCGTATACAGTACCACTGCTGGTCGTATACAGTACCACTGCTGGTCGTATACAGTACCACTGCTGGCCGTATACAGTACCACTGTGTTACCGCTGGTAGCTCAGCTGGCATAACTACTGTAGAATCCACCCTGCTGCAAGGTCATACATAACATCACTGTCCAGGTGTCTCCCAGCCAGGACACACACACACATGCATGCACACACACACACACACACGCAAACACACACACTCACACACACGTGCACAGACACGCACACACCATTAGCTGCAACTCTCTGCTAGCGTGGGTAGAGTTATGTGTCGTTCATCGTTCCCCACCTGGTGGGTGTTAAAGGCTGCCATGGTATTATGGGATGTGGCAACTGGTCGCCAGGAGAAATATTCTGTTTATTTACTGGTGCATCTGTTAGGTTGCCATGGTGCCGGGTGGAGGCTGGGATGACACAGATGGTCCAGCCTGCGGCTCTCTCTACGAAACGTTAAGGCTGTGTGTTAACGTTATCCCAGGCATCCACCAGCCCAGAAAACTGTCTGTCAGCTACTCCAGCAGCCAGAGAGAAAGAGAGAAAGGACAGGACGGAGGGAGGACAGGAGGGAGGGAGGACAGGAGGGAGGGAGGACAGGAGGGAGGGATGACAGGAGGGAGGGAGGACAGGAAGGAGGGAGGACAGGAGGGAGGGAGGACAGGAGGGAGGACAGGAAAACAGGAGGGAGGACAGGAGGAGGACAGGAGGGAGGACAGGAGGACAGGAGGGAGGAAAGGAGAGAGAGCGGGAGGACAGGAGAGGGAGGAGAGGAGGGAGGACAGGAGGGAGGACAGGAGGGAGGGAGGACAGGAGGGAGGGAGGACAGGAGGGAGGGAGGACAGGAGGGAGGACAGGAGGGAGGACAGGAGGGAGGGAGGACAGGAGGGAGGACAGGAGGGAGGGAGGAGAGGAGGGAGGACAGGAGGGAGGACGGACAGGAGGGAGGGATGACAGGAGGGAGGGAGGACAGGAGGGAGGACAAGAGGGAGGACAGGAGGGAGGGAGGACAGGAGGGAGGACAGGAGGGAGGACAAGAGGACAGGAGGGAGGACAGGAGGGAGGACATGAGGGAGGACAGGAGGGAGCACAGGAGGGAGGACAGGAGGGAGGACAGTAGGGAGGACAGGAGAGAGAGGGGGAGGACAGGAGTGAGTGAGAGGGAGGACAGGAGGGAGGGATGACAGGAGGGCGGGTTGACAGGAGGGAGGGATGACAGGAGGGAGGGAGAGGGAGGACAGGAGGGAGGGAGGGAGAGATGACAGGAGGGAGGGAGAGGGAGGACAGGAGGGAGGATGACAGGAGGGAGGGAGTGGGAGGACAGGAGGGGAGAGAGAGGAGAGAGGGGGGAGAGAGAGAGGAGGAAGGGAAGAAGAGAGGGATGGAGGGAGGACAGGACGTTAGCTCATTGACAAGATGAGGATTAGCTGAGTGTCCTGCAGAGCAGTGGTCCTAATAAAGCGTGGCAGCGTGCTTGAAAGTGAAGGGTGTGTGAGAGCGAGTGTGTGTGGCAGCATGGCACAGGGCCCGACAATTAATTTAACAGCTTCTTCAAACAGAGGCCAAGATTACTCAGCTGAAAACTGCAGAGTAGTACACACTCAACCCTAGATTACTACAGTAGTACACACTCCACCCTACATTACTATAGTAGTACACACTCCACCCTAGATTACTACAGTAATACACACTCCAACCTAGAATACTATAGTAATACACACTCCACCCTACATTACTATAGTAGTACACACTCCACCCTACATTACTATAGTAGTACACACTCCACCCTAGATTACTACAGTAATACACACTCCACCCTAGAATACTATAGTAATACACACTACACCTTAGAATACCACAGTAGTACACACTCCACCCTAGATTACTATAGAAGTACACACTCCACCCTACATTACTATAGTAGTACACACTCCGCCCATCCTAGAATACCACAATAGTGCACACTCCACGCTAGATTACTATAGTAGTACACACTCCACCCTACATTACTATAGTATTACACACTCCGCCCACCCTAGAATACCACAGTAGTACACACTCCACCATAGATTACTATAGTAGTACACACTCAACCCTACATTACTATAGTAGTACACACTCCACCCTAGATTACTACAGTAATACACACTCCAACCTAGAATACTATAGTAATACACACTCCACCCTACATTACTATAGTAGTACACACTCCACCCTACATTACTATAGTAGTACACACTCCACCCTAGATTACTACAGTAATACACACTCCACCCTAGAATACTATAGTAATACACACTACACCTTAGAATACCACAGTAGTACACACTCCACCCTAGATTACTATAGAAGTACACACTCCACCCTACATTACTATAGTAGTACACACTCCGCCCACCCTAGAATACCACAGTAGTACACACTCCACCATAGATTACTATAGTAGTACACACTACACCCTACATTACTATAGTAGTACACACTCCGCCCACCCTAGAATACCACAGTAGTACACACTCCACCCTAGAATAACACAGTAGTACACACTCCACCCTACATTACTATAGTAGTATACACTCCGCCCACCCTAGAATACCACAGTAGTACACACTCCACCCTAGATTACTATAGTAGTGCACACTCCACCCTAGAATACCACAGTAGTACACACTCCACCATAGATTACTATAGTAGTACACACTCCACCCTACATTACTATAGTAGTACACACTCCGCCCACCCTAGAATACCACAGTAGTACACACTCCACCCTAGAATACCACAGTAGTACACACTCCACCCTACATTACTAAAGTAGTATACACTCCGCCCACCCTAGAATACCACAGTAGTACACACTCCACCCTAGATTACTATAGTAGTGCACACTCCACCCTAGAATACCACAGTAGTACACACTCCACCCTAGATTGCTATAGTAGTGCACACTCCACCCTAGATTACTATAGTAGTGCACACTCCCCCTAGATTACTACAGTAATACACACTCCACCCTAGATTACTATAGTAGTGCACACTCCACCCTAGAATACCACAGTAGTACACACTCCACCCTAGATTACTATAGTAGTGCACACTCCACCCTAGATTACTATAGTAGTGCACACTCCACCCTAGATTACTATAGTAGTGCACACTCCACCCTAGATTACTATAGTAGTGCACACTCCACCCTAGATTACTATAGTAGTGCACACTCCACCCTAGATTACTATAGTAGTGCACACTCCACCCTAGATTACTACAGTAATACACACTCCACCCTAGATTACTATAGTAGTGCACACTCCACCCTAGATTACTACAGTAATACACACTCCACCCTAGATTACTATAGTAGTGCACACTCCACCCTAGATTACTATAGTAGTGCACACTCCACCCTAGATTACTACAGTAATACACACTCCACCCTAGATTACTATAGTAGTGCACACTCCACCCTAGATTACTACAGTAATACACACTCCACCCTAGATTACTATAGTAGTGCACACTCCACCCTAGATTACTACAGTAATACACACTCCACCCTAGATTACTATAGTAGTACACACTCCACCCTAGATTACTATAGTAGTACACACTCCACCCTAGATTACCAACAGGGTCATACTGCATTTATTTGAACTTTTATTTGAACCAGGGTCTGTAGTGACGCCTCTAACACTGAGTTGCAGTGCCTTAGACCGCTGCGATACAGCCTGGAATGGAACCAGGGTCTGTAGTGACGCCTCTAACACTGAGTTGCAGTGCCTTAGACCGCTGCGATACAGCCTGGAATGGAACCAGGGTCTGTAGTGACGCCTCTAACACTGAGATGCAGTGCCTTAGACCGCTGCCATACAGCCTGGAATGGAACCAGGGTCTGTAGTGACGCCTCTAACACTGAGTTGCAGTGCCTTAGACCGCTGCCATACAGCCTGGAATGGAACCAGGGTCTGTAGTGACGCCTCTAACACTGAGATGCAGTGCCTTAGACCGCTGCGATACAGCCTGGAATGGAACCAGGGTCTGTAGTGATGCCTCTAACACTGAGTTGCAGTGCCTTAGACCACTGCGATACAGCCTGGAATGGAACCAGGGTCTGTAGTGACGTTTCTAACACTGAGTTGCAGTGCCTTAGACCGCTGCGATACAGCCTGGAATGGAACCAGGGTCTGTAGTGACGCCTCTAACACTGAGTTGCAGTGCCTTAGACCGCTGCGATACAGCCTGGAATGGAACCAGGGTCTGTAGTGACGCCTCTAACACTGAGATGCAGTGCCTTAGACCGCTGCCATACAGCCTGGAATGGAACCAGGGTCTGTAGTGACGCCTCTAACACTGAGTTGCAGTGCCTTAGACCGCTGCCATACAGCCTGGAATGGAACCAGGGTCTGTAGTGACGCCTCTAACACTGAGATGCAGTGCCTTAGACCGCTGCGATACAGCCTGGAATGGAACCAGGGTCTGTAGTGACGCCTCTAACACTGAGTTGCAGTGCCTTAGACCACTGCGATACAGCCTGGAATGGAACCAGGGTCTGTAGTGACGTTTCTAACACTGAGATGCAGTGCCTTAGACCGCTGCGATACAGCCTGGAATGGAACCAGGGTCTGTAGTGACGCCTCTAACACTGAGTTGCAGTGCCTTAGACCTCTGCGATACAGCCTGGAATGGAACCAGGGTCTGTAGTGATGCCTCTAACACTGAGTTGCAGTGCCTTAGACCGCTGCGATACAGCCTGGAATGGAACCAGGTTCTGTAGTGACGCCTCTAACACTGAGATGCACTGCCTTAGACCGCTGCGCCACTCAGGAGCGTAGTGTACACCACCATATTTTACACACTCTACTACAGACTAGTCTATGGTGTCTTTGGCTGCGTTTACAAAGGCAGACCAATTCTGATTTTCTAATCAATTAGTGGCAAAAGAGCTGACTTGATTGGTCAAAACACCAATTAGTGACTAAAAAGATCAGAGTTGTGCTGCCTGTGTAAACACAGTCTGTGTATTTATCTGGCAATAAAAGTATGTGTTCTCATGTTAATACATTGCTATTTCTAAAAGGAGCCCCTAAGGCCCAGTCCTTCACATAACACCTGACCTACAGGGTCAATCAAATCAAAAGTTATTCAAGAGGGAATGACCTATTCATAGAATGAGGGAATATGATTCTGTCTTTCATTTGGGAGTAAAGAGAAGTAATAATATCTCTAGTTGGAGGAGGTGATGATGAGATGGAGGACTAGATGTATTCCGTCCATCCTCCCCTCCTCCTCCCGCCATCCGTTTGGAAGTATTAAAAGCCCATCTATTTCTCAGGTCTGTTGTCTGATGCGTCACTGGGATGTATCTGCTCCTGGTCATATGTTTGGAGTGCTGGGTAATTGATTGTCCTGGGGGCGTTCTCTCCTAGTGTTCACCTCGCCATGAATATCCCTCTCTTCCTTAACCCCCCCCCCCCCCCCACATACACGACCCATGGGATGCACCGACCAACGCGCCCCCTCCCCCTCTCTTCTCTGGGAGCCTGTGATATTAGACCATCCCCCTCCACACACACATACAAACTGATACCATGCCCCTCCACACACACATACAAACTGATACCATGCCCCTCCACACACACATACAAACTGATCCCATGCCCCTCCACACACACATACAAACTGATCCCATGCCCCTCCACACACACATACAAACTGATCCCATGCCCCTCCACACACACATACAAACTGATCCCATGCCCCTCCACACACACATACATACTGATACCATGCCCTTCCACACACACATACAAACTGATACCATCCCCCTCCACACACACATACAAACTGATACCATGCCCCTCCACACACACATACAAACTGATACCATGCCAGCTTTCTGAACTCTCTATGTCAGAGACCAGAGAAACACATCTGATGTTATGCCAGCCAGCTTTCTGAACTCTCTATGTCAGAGACCAGAGAAACACAGCTGATGTTATGCCAGCCAGCTTTCTGAACTCTTTATGTCAGAGACCAGAGAAACACATCTGATGTTATGCCAGCCAGCTTTCTGAACTCTCTATGTCAGAGACCAGAGAAACACAGCTGATGTTATGCCAGGCAGCTTTCTGAACTCTCTATGTCAGAGACCAGAGAAACACATCTGATGTTATGCCAGCCAGCTTTCTGAACTCTCTATGTCAGAGACCAGAGAAACACAGCTGATGTTATGCCAGCCAGCTTTCTGAACTCTTTATGTCAGAGACCAGAGAAACACATCTGATGTTATGCCAGCCAGCTTTCTGAACTCTCTATGTCAGAGACCAGAGAAACACAGCTGATGTTTATGCCAGGCAGCTTTCTGAACTCTCTATGTCAGAGACCAGAGAAACACATCTGATGTTATGTCAGCCAGCTTTCTGAACTCTCTATGTCAGAGACCAGAGAAACACAGCTGATATTATGCCAGCCAGCTTTCTGAACTCTCTATGTCAGAGACCAGAGCAGGTGAAATGTGACTGTAGGGGCCAGTGACCCGAAATGACTTCTCCATTTCATACTCTCTAACATCACTAACTGTCCCCACGCAGACACACGCACGCACACATACACCCACACACAAAATACAAACCCACACACATTCCTTTGTGCCTGAACTCTGAACATGGTTACCCTTACTGAAAAAACACATGATATCACATATGGAAAATCGCATGATTTCACATGAAAATTCATGTGAAATAATGTGAAAACACGTGTTTTTAGAAAACTTCACATGTGTATTTTCACGGTTTACCTGTTGTCACACGTTATCACATTAAGTTCACATAAGATCCCATGAAAATGTGTTTTTGTGGTTTTCATCTGTTTTTGTTCTATACGTGTATCTGCGAGGCAGAAGATGAAGCATGGGCCTCCTGAGCCTGGTTCCCTCTGTCTGAGGAGGGAATTTCCTCTAAAATACCATGGAAATACCAACAGAAGCAGTACCGTGAAATCAAGTGCTTCGAACCCACAGTACCTAGCTCCCTCTTCAATAACACACCAGTAAACACTACATTAACATTGCGGCACACGTTATAGGAAGGACAGGGTACCTGCTGGGGTTAGCTAGCAGCTACAGGAGTGGAGTAAGCTAAGGTACACAACCTCATCACAGCAACACACGGAGGAGGGGAATGGTTCCTGTGCTCAGTGGGGGAGACATACAGAATGAAATAGAACACTATATACATTATACACTATCTCTATGGGGAAGCCAAACCAGGTGTACAAGAGAATAGAGGCAGCACCTTCTCTGTGAGTCTATGGGGGAGAAAGAGGAGAGAAATGGCTTCTTCCCCTCAGGGCTAATGGAGCGTGAAGTGGACGGGCACCGTAACTGCAGATGCAATCAAGAAGTGGCAATAACCTGTGAAATGCAAACTGTTCCCGTCGCTGACAATGGAATGGGGCAACATGATCGCTAAGACACGACACACACACACACACACACACACACACACACACACACACACACACACACACACACACACACACACACACACACACACACACACACACACACACACACACACACACACACACACACACACACACACACACACACCTTCAACGGCTGAACATACTCGGTTCTTTAGTGGGTTGGGTGATGATGCATGCCACTCACATCAAGTCGTTGATTTCAAGGACAGTGGTTTTACAATTTTTGGGCAAGAGAGTACTTGTTCCCTTCACAGCATGATTGACCAGTGGTTATCAGGTTACTGTTACCTTTTCCATGTGGAACACCTGCAACCGTTCTCATGTCAAACTGGAATACTTTGATCAGTTAATAAAAAAGGAGACAGTATGTGGAGGTGTCTTCTAATCAGGTCGTCAAGGATACCCTTCTCAATGGGATGGAATTGCAATATGTATATCGCAAATTACAATTTAAATGTCACCTTTCAGAAGGAATGAATCTTTGTAATTGGATTGGATTCAAGGGTAAATCTGTCATTGATGTGTTTCAAAGACCCTTAAAGTGTGTAGGAAGTACGCGGATCGTGTTTGAGAATTTAACCACCAAAGAAATCTCTTTATCATTCACCTGCACTAGTTCCTCTCATCCATCCATCTTTCTCCTGGGAGAGAGTCCCACCAGCCAGTTCTGTACTTCAGACACATAGAGACAGTATAGGATCAACCCTCTTGAAGGGTACAGTGTGTGGATGCTGGGGGAATTTCTGTCAGAAATCAAGGTAAGATGGAGGAATCAAACAAGTACTACTTTAATTTCAACAGACTTGGGAAAAGTTCTGCTGTTGCTGGTGTGCTAATCACCTGATACAGCGTGTTGTATATAACCCTGCTGAGCCTAGCAACAACACACCCGCATACGCACGCACACACACACACCCGCACGCACGCACAATCACACACACACACACACACACACACACACACACACACACACACACACACACACACACACACACACACACACACACACACACCATATCATTAAAAGTGAGAAATGCAATCCACTTAAAAAGTTAAAAGTGCAAGAGCAGAGAGCTGAAGGATTTAAATCCACTAGGGGATGAATAGGATGGTGTGTGTGTGTGTGTGTTTAAATCCACTAGAGGATGAATAGGATGGTGTGTGTGTTTGTGTGTGTTTAAATCCACTAGAGGATGAATAGGATGGTGTGTGTGTTTGTGTGTATTTAAATCCACTAGAGGATGAATAGGATGGTGTGTGTGTTTGTGTGTGTTTAAATCCACTAGGGGATGAACAGGATGGTGTGTCTGTGTGTGTTTAAATCCACTAGGGGATGAATAGGATGGTGTGTGTGTTTGTGTGTGTTTAAATCCACTAGGGGATGAATAGGATGGTGTGTGTGTTTGTGTGTATTTAAATCCACTAGGGGATGAATAGGGTGGTGTGTGTGTGTGTGTGTTTAAATCCACTAGGGGATGAATAGGATGGTGTGTGTGTGTGTGTGTTTAAATCAACTAGAGGATGGAAAGGATGGTGTGTGTGTCTGTGTGCGTTTAAATCCACTAGGGGATGAATAGGATGGTGTGTGTGGTGTGTGTGTGTGATTAAATCAACTAGGGGATGAATAGGATGGTGTGTCGGTGTGTATTTAAATCCACTAGAGGATGAATAGGATGGTGTGTGTCTGTGTGTGTTTAAATCCACTAGGGGATGAATAGGATGGTGTGTCGGTGTGTCTGTGTGTGTTTAAATCCACTAGAGGATGAATAGGATGGTGTGTGTCTGTGTGTGTTTAAATCCACTAGGGGATGAATAGGATGGTGTGTGTGTCTGTGTGTGTTTAAATCCACTAGGGGATGAATAGGAAATCAAATCAAATCAAATTTTATTTGTCACATACACATGGTTAGCAGATGTTAATGCGAGTGTAGCGAAATGCTTGTGCTTCTAGTTCCGACAATGCAGTAATAACGAACAAGTAATCTAACTAACAATTCCAAAACTACTGTCTTATACACAGTGTAAGGGGATAAGGAATATGTACATAAGGATATATGAATGAGTGATGGTACAGAGCAGCATAGGCAAGATACAGTAGATGATATCGAGTACAGTATATACATATGAGATGAGTATGTAAACAAAGTGGCATAGTTAAAGTGGCTAGTGATACATGTATTACATAAGGATGCAGTCGATGATATAGAGTACAGTATATACGTATGCATATGAGATGAATAATGTAGGGTAAGTAACATTATATAAGGTAGCATTGTTTAAAGTGGCTAGTGATATATTTACATCATTTCCCATCAATTCCCATTATTAAAGTGGCTGGAGTTGAGTCAGTGTCATTGACAGTGTGTTGGCAGCAGCCACTCAATGTTAGTGGTGGCTGTTTAACAGTCTGATGGCCTTGAGATAGAAGCTGTTTTTCAGTCTCTCGGTCCCAGCTTTGATGCACCTGTACTGACCTCGCCTTCTGGATGACAGCGGGGTGAACAGGCAGTGGCTCGGGTGGTTGATGTCCTTGATGATCTTTATGGCCTTCCTGTAGCATCGGGTGGTGTAGGTGTCCTGGAGGGCAGGTAGTTTGCCCCCGGTGATGCGTTGTGCAGACCTCACTACCCTCTGGAGAGCCTTACGGTTGAGGGCGGTGCAGTTGCCATACCAGGCGGTGATACAGCCCGCCAGGATGCTCTCGATTGTGCATCTGTAGAAGTTTGTGAGTGCTTTTGGTGACAAGCCGAATTTCTTCAGCCTCCTGAGGTTGAAGAGGCGCTGCTGCGCCTTCTTCACGATGCTGTCTGTGTGAGTGGACCAATTCAGTTTGTCTGTGATGTGTATGCCAAGGAACTTAAAACTTGCTACCCTCTCCACTACTGTTCCATCGATGT
The DNA here is from genome assembly GCF_002021735.2 of Oncorhynchus kisutch. Taxonomy (NCBI): domain Eukaryota; kingdom Metazoa; phylum Chordata; class Actinopteri; order Salmoniformes; family Salmonidae; genus Oncorhynchus; species Oncorhynchus kisutch. Next base: position 24,595,835 of record NC_034190.2, read on the forward strand.
GGATAGGGGGGTGTTCCCTCTGCTGTTTCCTGAAGTCCACAATCATCTCCTTAGTTTTGTTGACGTTGAGTGTGAGGTTATTTTCCTGACACCACACTCCGAGGGCCCTCACCTCCTCCCTGTAGGCCGTCTCGTCGTTGTTGGTAATCAAGCCTACCACTGTTGTGTTGTCCGCAAACTTGATGATTGAGTTGGAGGCGTGTGTGGCCACGCAGTCGTGGGTAAACAGGGAGTACAGGAGAGGGCTCAGAACGCACCCTTGTGGGGCCCCAGTGTTGAGGATCAGCGGGGAGGAGATGTTGTTGCCTACCCTCACCACCTGGGGGCGGCCCGTCAGGAAGTCCAGTACCCAGTTGCACAGGGCGGGGTCGAGACCCAGGGTCTCGAGCTTGATGACGAGCTTGGAGGGTACTATGGTGTTGAATGCCGAGCTGTAGTCGATGAACAGCATTCTCACATAGGTATTCCTCTTGTCCAGATGGGTTAGGGCAGTGTGCAGTGTGGTTGAGATTGCATCGTCTGTGGACCTATTTGGGCGGTAAGCAAATTGGAGTGGGTCTAGGGTGTCAGGTAGGGTGGAGGTGATATGGTCCTTGACTAGTCTCTCAAAGCACTTCATGATGACGGATGTGAGTGCTACGGGGCGGTAGTCGTTTAGCTCAGTTACCTTAGCTTTCTTGGGAACAGGAACAATGGTGGCCCTCTTGAAGCATGTGGGAACAGCAGACTGGTATAGGGATTGATTGAATATGTCCGTAAACACACCGGCCAGCTGTTCTGCGCATGCTCTGAGGGCGCGGCTGGGGATGCCGTCTGGGCCTGCAGCCTTGCGAGGGTTAACACATTTAAATGTCTTACTCACCTCGGCTGCAGTGAAGGAGAGACCGCATGTTTTCGTTGCAGGCCGTGTCAGTGGCACAGTATTGTCCTCAAAGCGGGCAAAAAAGTTATTTAGTCTGCCTGGGAGCAAGACATCCTGGTCCGTGACTGGGCTGGATTTCTTCCTGTAGTCCGTGATTGACTGTAGACCCTGCCACATGCCTCTTGTGTCTGAGCCGTTGAATTGAGATTCTACTTTGTCTCTGTACTGGCGCTTAGCTTGTTTGATAGCCTTGCGGAGGGAATAGCTGCACTGTTTGTATTCGGTCATGTTACCAGACACCTTGCCCTGATTAAAAGCAGTGGTTCGCGCTTTCAGTTTCACACAAATGCTGCCATCAATCCACGGTTTCTGGTTAGGGAATGTTTTAATCGTTGCTATGGGAACGACATCTTCAACGCACGTTCTAATGAACTCGCACACCGAATCAGCGTATTCGTCAATGTTGTTATCTGACGCAATACGAAACATCTCCCAGTCCACGTGATGGAAGCAGTCTTGGAGTGTGGAGTCAGCTTGGTCGGACCAGCGTTGGACAGACCTCAGCGTGGGAGCCTCTTGTTTTAGTTTCTGTCTGTAGGCAGGGATCAACAAAATGGAGTCGTGGTCAGCTTTTCCGAAAGGGGGGCGTGGCAGGGCCTTATATGCGTCGCGGAAGTTAGAGTAACAATGATCCAAGGTCTTTCCACCCCTGGTTGTGCAATCGATATGCTGATAAAATTTAGGGAGTCTTGTTTTCAGATTAGCCTTGTTAAAATCCCCAGCTACAATGAATGCAGCCTCCGGATAAATTGTTTCCAGTTTGCAGAGAGTTAAATAAAGTTCGTTCAGAGCCATCGATGTGTCTGCTTGGGGGGGGATATATACGGCTGTGATTATAATCGAAGAGAATTCTCTTGGTAGATAATGCGGTCTACATTTGATTGTGAGGAATTCTAAATCAGGTGAACAGAAGGATTTGAGTTCCTGTATGTTTCTTCCATCACACCATGTCACGTTGGCCATAAGGCATACGCCCCCACCCCTCTTCTTACCAGAAAGATGTTTGTTTCTGTCGGCGCGATGCATGGAGAAACCAGCTGGCTGCACCGTCTCCGATAGCGTCTCTCCGGTGAGCCACGTTTCCGTGAAGCAAAGAACGTTACAGTCTCTGATGTCCCTCTGGAATGCTACCCTTGCTCGGATTTCATCAACCTTGTTGTCAAGAGACTGGACATTGGCAAGAAGAATGCTAGGGAGTGGTGCACGGTGTGCCCGTCTCCGGAGTCTGACCAGAAGACCGCCTCGTTTCCCTCTCTTTCGGAGTCGTTTTTTTGGGTCGCTGCATAGGATCCGCTCCGTTGTACTGTTTGTAAGGCAGAAACACAGGATCCGCGTCGCGAAAAACATATTCTTGGTCGTACTGATGGTGAGTTGACGCTGATCTTATATTCAGTAGTTCTTCTCGACTGTATGTAATGAAACCTAAGATGACCTGGGGTACTAATGTAAGAAATAACACGTAAAAAAACAAAAAACTGCAGAGTTTCCTAGGAACGTGAAGCGAGGCGGCCATCTCTGTCGGCGCCGGAAGTAAGATTAGGATGGTGTGTCGGTGTGTCTGTGTGTGTTTAAATCCACTAGAGGATGAATAGGATGGTGTGTGTCTGTGTGTGTCTAAATCCACTAGGGGATGAATAGGATGGTGTGTATGTCTGTGTGTGTTTAAATCCACTAGGGGATGAATAGGATGGTGTGACGGTGTGTCTGTGTGTGTTTAAATCCACTAGGGGATGAATAGGATGGTGTGTCGGTGTGTCTGTGTGTGTTTAAATCCACTAGAGGATGAATAGGATGGTGTGTGTCTGTGTGTGTTTAAATCCACTAGGGGATAAATAGGATGGTGTGTATGTCTGTGTGTGTTTAAATCCACTAGGGGATGAATAGGATGGTGTGTCGGTGTGTCTGTGTGTGTTTAAATCCACTAGGGGATGAATAGGATGGTGTGTCGGTGTGTCTGTGTGTGTTTAAATCCACTAGAGGATGAATAGGATGGTGTGTGTCTGTGTGTCTTTAAATCCACTAGGGGATGAATAGGATGGTGTGTCGGTGTGTCTGTGTGTGTTTAAATCCACTAGAGGATGAATAGGATGGTGTGTGTCTGTGTGTGTTTAAATCCACTAGGGGATGAATAGGATGGTGTGTCGGTGTGTCTGTGTGTGTTTAAATCCACTAGGGGATGAATAGGATGGTGTGTCGGTGTGTCTGTGTGTGTTTAAATCCACTAGAGGATGAATAGGATGGTGTGTGTGTGTTTAAAACCACTAGGGGATGAATAGGATGGTGTGTGTGTCTGTGGGTGTTTAAATCCACTAGAGGATGAATAGGATGGTGTGTGTTTGTGTGTGTTTAAATCCACTAGAGGATGAATAAGATGGTGTGTCTGTGTGTGTTTAAATCCACTAGAGGATGAATAGGATGGTGTGTGTGTCTGTGTGTGTTTAAATCCACTAGAGGATGAATAGGATGGTGTGTGTGTCTGTGTGTGTTTAAATCCACTAGAGGATGAATAGGATGGTGTGTGTGTCTGTGTGTGTTTAAATCCACTAGGAGATGAATAGGATGGTGTGTGTTTGTGTGTGTTTAAATCCACTAGAGGATGAATAGGATGGTGTGTGTTTATGTGTGTTTAAATCCACTAGAGGATGAATAGGATGGTGTGTGTGTCTGTGTGTATTTAAATCCACTAGGGGATGAATAGGATGGTGTGTGTTTGTGTGTGTTTAAATTGTGTGTGTCCCTCTTATTCCAAGAAACTTACAGTGGCGTGGTGTGGTTTGGTATTCATTTTTGCGATTAGAGATGTGGGAATTAGACAACTAATTAACACTTTGGACATTCCCATAGAAAAGAACTTCTGGAGCCGGCAGTACTAACAACGGTGTGTGTGTGTGTGTGCATATGAGTGTGCATGTGTGTGTGAGATTGAGACTCACACTCTTTGGACATGCCCACGCCAAAGCACTTCTGGAGCCGGCAGTACTGACAGCGGTTCCTGGTCACCTTGTTGATGTTGCAGTTCTTGTCCCGGTGACACGTGTACACCATGTTCTTCTGGATGGATCTACGGAAAAAACCCTGAGGGGGGAGGGGGGGAGAGAGAGAGAGAGAAAGAGAGAGTGGAGAGAGAAGAGAGAGAGAGAGAGAGAGAGAGGGAGAGAGAGAGAGAGAGAGAGAGAGAGTGAGGGAGAGAGAGAGAGAGGGAGAGAGAGAGAGAGAGAGAGAGAGAGGGAGAGAGAGAGAGAGAGAGAGAGAGGGAGAGAGAGAAGAGAGAGAGAGAGAGAGAGAGAGAGAGAGGGAGAGAGAGAGAGAGAGAGAGAGAGAGAGAGAGAGAGAGAGAGAGAGAGTGAGGGAGAGAGAGGGAGAGAGAGAGAGAGAGAGAGAGAGAGAGAGAGAGAGAGAGAGTGAGGGAGAGAGAGAGAGAGAGAGGGAGAGAGAGAGAGAGTGAGGGAGAGAGAGAGAGAGAGAGGGAGAGAGAGAGTGAGGGAGAGAGAGAGAGAGAGAGAGAGAGAGAGAGAGAGAGAGAGGCATCAGTCTTTCTGGTAGAACATGAGTCATGACTACATTTCTCACACCGGATAAAAGGTCAAATAAATAGATATAAATAAATAAATAAACAACCCAGTGGCAGTTGGTTTAAGACGATTTTTGTTCATGAGCATGTCCTTATTTCTATTACAGCATATTGGATGACTGTCATTCATATTCCATTCACCCAGCTCAATGTAACATCGATAGATTTAGGCTACTACATGTTACTCTAATTTTCCCTATACCCATCATGAGGTTGATACAACCTAGCCTATGAATGAAAGTTTACAACGTAGGTGCACACAGGTCGAGACATATTTGAGATGACAGACAGTATCATTCAATACTGTCTTGCACACTCTTGCCTGAATCTAGCTGATATAGGGTGTAATCATTAGTCCAACAGTTGCAAACGAGAGTTTCTATTGGACAAATTCAGGTATGTTTATCCCTATTTTGTTCCGTTTTTCAACAGAATCGGCTGAATGAATACACCCCATATCACATGTAAACACAGTTCACTTTCATAGCAGCCACGTTGTATTCCTTCTCGCATCTACACGCGCTCCTCCTCTCACCTCTTCCTTTCGCTTGTGGACTTCAATGTGCCTGTGACCAGGCGAAAGAGCTCTAATAGGCTGGAGGACGTCCTCCGGAAGTTGTCATAATTACTGTATAAGTCTATGGAATGGGGTGAGAACCATAAGCCTCCTAGGTTTTTAATTGAAGCAGATAAACCCAGAGGAGGATGGAAGATAGCTGTCCTCCGGCTACACCATGGTGCTACCCTACAGAGTGCTGCTGAGGCTACTGTAGAGATTCTTTGCAAAATTGTGTGTTTTAATAAATTATTTGGTCATATTTAGTATAGTTTTAGCAAAAACATTTATTGAGGAGGATGGTCCTCCCCTTCCTCCTCTGAGGAGCCTCCACTGAAATATTGCTTGACTGCATTCAGCTCAGGATGCACCAAGTGACATAGTGACAGTGAGTCAGAGCAACGTCTGTGAGTGTGAGAGATGATCAGAAGGAGAGTCGTAGAGGATGTTAACATGGAATGTTAAGTGAAGCCAAGCTAAGTGATGTTCGGTGAAGTGGCGTGACTTTCTATGAATGCTGGTGTAATTGAACATAATAGGAGAATGAACCCCCCTCCAAAAAAACATGGTTTCAGTCTACAGTGTGTCCAAAAATAACTATGCTGTCACTGTTTTGTACCTGTTGCTTCTACACAATAAGTCATAGCATTTGCCTATCAACACAGTCAAAGCAGGGGGAGAGAGATGAGAGGTATCTGAGGGACAAAAGGAGGAATTCAAGCAGCTTCCTTAAAGAAGTTTGTTGTTATTCATTTGTTATGGCTCTGGGGTCCTTCTCAATGATCCTCCATCATCCAGACCCTCTTGGGCGTCCCTCTCTCTGCCTGATAAGGTGTGTGTGGTTCAATTTCTATTTGCCATATGCTCCTGTGACGGATGGGACCTTGTATTTTCATTAGGGGAGCAGGATGCATGATGGGTAACATATTAGGTCGCACCCACACAGGTCTGAAACGGCTGACGCTGAGCTTGTGTGTGTGTGTAACATCCGTCAACATAAGGGTACTGCACCTTGGTGCCATGGCAACCACAACAACTAGCCAATCATGTCTAAGATCTCAACACCATATGAGGGGGTCACCTCCCCTCGACTGGTGTTATTCATTTTCTTAATAGAGGGCTTTATTCTTGGCTGATCTACGTGTTCGGTGTTTGTGTTTGTCTTCCTCCTACCTGATCTGAGCAGAGAGAATTCTTATAAATTACCTGTCTGTTCTAATAGATAGGTAACACACATATACACACACACACACACGACCATGCATGCCAGGATAACAGGCTCTAGAGGCAGCTGGCTGCCCTTGGAGCGGGGTGTGTTGTGTGAGCGTGCATCGGTGTGTGTGCATGTGTGTACATCGGTGTGTGTGCGCGTGTGTACATCGGTGTGTGTGCCTCAGTCTTTGTGAAGCGATTCTTCACTAGCAGCAGCAGTCAACAGATGCCATGACTCTGGGAGACCTTCATCTCTGCGTTCCTCCAGGGAAGCACAATCACACACACACCCTGACACACTCAGACTTAATCATCACATCTGCCCTCTCTCTCCTCTTCCTCTCTCCCTCGCTCTCTATCTCTACCAAACTCATTCCTTCGCTCCTTCTTTCTCTCTCTTCCCTTTTCCCTCTCTCTCTCTACCTACCTTTCTCTCTACCAATCTGCCTCTCTCTCTCCCTCTCGATCTCTCTCTTGCATTTCAGTGTACAGAGCTGGCCTGTGACATAGGTGTCCATGTGATATTTCCCAGCAGCCACTATGACGCTTGTTGAGTCTGTTTGAAACTCATAATGAGATATCACAGCACAGCCTTGAGCAAGGCATTTTACAAAGGTGTTTATCTAACCACCAGCAGGTGATGATAAACGGAAAATGACTGACATGAGAGAGGAGAGGAGAGTCACAGCTTTCTAAGTGTTTTAAGTTCCCACTTCCTCACTTGATGAATAGCGCCTTCAGAGAGAATTCACACCCCTTGACATTTTACACATTTTATTGTGTAACAAAGTGGGATTAAAGTGGATTTAATCGTCATTTATTGTCAACAATCTACACACAATACTCAGTAATGTTAAAGTGGAAGAACAATTCTAACTAATAAAACACTAATACAGTATATCGTGATATGACTTTTCGTCCATATCGCCCACCTCCCCCTAAAAATAATTTAACTGTGATTTATCTTTATCGCAAACAATATGTCAATTTATCGCAATATGGATTTTTGTCCATATCAAAATAAAATTATGCCCAGTTCCATATCGCTCAGCTCTAACACAGACACAGACACCACACACACACCACACCACACCACACGCACACGCACACACACACACACACAGGCAGACACCACTCAGGGGACATGATGTGATCCACCTGGGAGACAGACAGGACAGACACTCTCTCAACCGGATCATTATCCTCCATCTTGTTATCCTTAATGGGAGGGGGGATAGGGTGTCGCACACACACACACACACACACACACTAACACCGATAGGGTGTAACACACACTGAGTCCAGGACCCAAGAGGCATCTTAGTGGACGTCTCATTTACAGATTAAAAAACGAAAGTGCCGAACATCAATTATTTACCCACACAACTCAACCCCTTCGCTTCACCTCCCACTCTTCATTTACCCCTCCCTCCCTCTCTCTCTCTACCAGCCTCCCCTCTCCCACCCCCCTGCCCTTCCCTGTGACTGAGGTGTTTTGTGCTGTCTGAGTATTCACTACAAGAGAGGAAGAGAGGTAGAGAGAGGGATTAGCTTTCATTCTTAATAGCATAGACATCTTATCACCGCGGCGGATAGCCAAGAGGACACCAGAGACCCTAGGGGGTTCCAGAAAGGAGAGGAGGAGAGGAGGAGAGGGGTGGGGGGGACAATTACCCTTGGCTATTACTTACACCTGCAGTTCACCAGAGAGGTGA
>NC_034190.2:24606310-24633810 GCF_002021735.2 Oncorhynchus kisutch
CCTTCTATCTTTCTCTCTCCAACCTATCTCACCTCCTCCCCCTTCTATCTCTCTCACTCCAACCTATCTCACCTCCTCCCCCTTCTATCTCTGTCTTTCCAACCCATCTCACCTCCTCCCCCTTCTATCTCTCTCTCTCCAACCTATCTCACCTCCTCCCCCTTCTATCGCTCTCTCTCCAACCTAGCTCACCTCCTCCCCCATCTATCTCTCTCACTCCAACCTTTCTCACCTCCTCCCCCATCTATCTCTCTCACTCCAACCTTTCTCACCTCCTCCCCCTTCTATCTCTCTCTCTCCAACCTATCTCACCTCCTCCCCCTTCTATCTCTCTCTCCAACCTAGCTCACCTCCTCCCACTTCTATCTCTCTCTCTCCAACCTAGCTCACCTCCTCCCCCTTCTATCTTTCTCTCTCCAACCTATCTCACCTCCTCCCCCTTCTATCTCTCTCACTCCAACCTATCTCACCTCCTCCCCCTTCTATCTCTCTCTTTCCAACCCATCTCACCTCCTCCCACTTCTATCTCTCTCTCCAACCTATCTCACCTCCTCCCCCTTCTATCTCTCTCTCTCCAACCTAGCTCACCTCCTCCCCCTTCTATCTCTCTCTCTCCAACCTAGCTCACCTCCTCCCCCTTCTATCTCTCTCTCTCCAACCTAGCTCACCTCCTCCCCCTTCTATCTCTCTCTCTCCAACTTAGCTCACCTCCTCCCCCTTCTATCTCTCTCTCTCCAACCTAGCTCACCTCCTCCCCCTTCTATCTCTCTCTCTCTCCAACCTAGCTCACCTCCTCCCCCTTCTATCTCTCTCTCTCCAACCTAGCTCACCTCCTCCCCCTTCTATCTCTCTCTCTCTCCAACCTATCTCACCTCCTCCCCCTTCTATCTCTCTCTCCCACCTAGCTCACCTCCTCCCACTTCTATCTTTCTCTCTCTCCTATTCAGCCCTTGTCTTTCTGGCCCAGTCTTGGCGTTGGCCTGGGGGCACCCAGCATATATCTTCATTCTTCTCTTCTCTCTCAGCAGATTGTAACAATCTGCTCCACTAAGCTTCTGACGTACATACAGGATCGGCTGACCGTCCCTATTCAAGACAAGCAGCAGGCTTCTTAACCAGGCTGGACAGTGGAGACAGAGGCTGACATCTCAATAAAGCCTTGTACTGTTTTGAATTAGAACTGGAGATCTGTGTTCATAGCATGTTTTAGTGCATCTATCATTGATGCGTGATTGATATGAAAGTCAACGTTAAGCCAACAAATTTCAAGCAGATATGCAGATTTTTTTATATTTCTGATTATTTTTTAAGCAAAGCAACTACAAAGTGAATCACACACACACGTTATGTTCTTCGATCCTTGTGGGGACCTAAAAAATATTTCATTCAAAATCCTATTTTTTCTCATCCCATAACCTTAACCCAAACCCTATACTTAACTCCTAACCCTCAACCTAACCCCTTACACTAACCCTAATTGTAACACTAAGCCTAATTGTAACCCTAACCCTTAACCTAACCACTAACACTAATTGTAACCCTAACCCTTAACCTAACCACTAAGCTTAAATGAGCCTTTGTCCTCATGGGGATGTAGGAAATGTCTGCTTTTACTATCCTTGTGGGGACTTACGGAAATGTTAGGTCCCCACAAGGATAGAAGAACCAACCCAGACACACACACACACATACCATACGCACACACACAAAGCATACGCACGCGTGCATGGACACATGCACACAAACACACCATACATACTTATGCGTGGACACACACACACACACATACCACACACACGCACACACACACACACAAAGCATACGCATGCATGCATGGACACACACACACACACGCACACACACATACAGGCTCATCTGGGTCATGTTCTCTGTTTCTGAGTGTAATGACTATTATTAGAATTGGAGCTATGATGACTGCCAGCTGGGGTAGACAGACACATCAGGAAAACGGGTTCCTTTGTGTGAATGCGTGTGTGTGTGTGTGTGTGATTGATTGTGGAGTATTCAAGAATACCAACGTAGTGGAGTGTCTTTTGAACTGTTCTCCAACTCTCTGACAGTCAGACAGTAGTGTTGTGTTCTCATCTCCCCTAGGCAGAGACAGAGGCCGGAGGCAACTCCTGTCTGACTATATTTCAGACACAGGATGCATGTTAACAGGCCTGATGAGTTGTACACTGGAAGACTGTCATTATATTCGCAGGAACACAGCAGTGAGATTGTGAATAATGTAAAGATGTAGGATCTTTAGTTGCTGAGAATTATTTTCCTGCACTGCAGGAAATGCAGATGAGCTTCGTGATTTACATAAATCCACAGAAAACCTGCACTAACACACGATTAAATGAACAGTATTTCACTCAGCTTATATAATATCCTAAACACCGACGAAGCAACATTATGAACTAAACGTTCCAATTCTGCTGCTGCAGGATTCATTTGCTATGACACCACTATGTCAAATGAAAACACTATATCTGTATTTGTGAAGGGAAAATTGACCAAAGAATTTAGATGAGGATTACATTTAGACATTTGCGTACAGTGATTGAAAGACTAGTTACATGCATTTCATCTCATTACTTTATACTCTTCCTTTGATACATTACACAAGCTACCTTTTTGTGTTTTTTTTGTATTTCAGTTTAGTTGAAAGCATTGTCAAACAATGAACTAATCTAAAACTCCTATGTAAATCCAACAGGTAAATCATTCACAAGTTATTCAAATAAACCAAGGAAATACAGTCTGCAGAATCAAATCTCACTTCTCAGTAGAAAAGGAAACATTTCTACTCCAGTATGTATCAAATCACACACTTCATTTCAATAGATTATTCTTCAAACCTTCCAACACACACACACACACACACACACACACACACACACACACACACACACACACACACACACACACACACACACACACACACACACACACACACACACACACACACACACACACACACACACACACACACACACACACACACACACACACACACACACACACACCTAGACAAAGACAGGCAGGCAGATAATCGACTTAAAGTACACTTGAAGTAACACATAATAATCCACTAACAAAAGAGAAAAAGGAAGAGAAAATGGCATCCTTTAACATAATCAGATCAATTTTCTCTGTGTGCTGAGCCACATTGACCTCCTGCTTTTGATTTCTGCCTCTATTAGAAATGAAGCACTTTCATGTTGTAGAACGTTGACAAATCACATTACGGACTGTGTGTTAGCAGTGTGTGTGTGTATCTGAACATATGTGTGTTTACGTTTGCGTGTGTTTGTATGTATGTGTGTGTGTGTGTGTGTGTGTGTGTGTGTGTGTGTGAGTGTGTGTGTGTGTGTTAGCAGCTTCTGTCCTGCTCTGAGGGTAGTTTAGACTGAGGACGACACAGCTCCATGTCCTCTCTCCCCTCTTTCCCTTCCTTTGCTCTGCCCTCCTGTCTCTTTCGCTCCCTCTCCCCTCTCTCTCTCCTCTACCACTCCCCCCCCTCTCTCTCCCCTCTCCCACTCCCCCCCCTCTCTCTCCCCTCTCCCACTCCTCTCTCCCTCCCCCCCCCCCCCCTCTCTCTCCCCTCTCCCACTCCTCTCCCACTCCCCCCCCCCTCTCTCTCTCCTCTCCCACTCCCCCCCTCTCTCTCCCCTCTCTATCTCTCTCTCTCCCACTCGTCTCTCCCCCCCCCCTCTCTCCTCTCCCACTCCCCCACTCTCTCTCCCCTCTCCCACTCCCCCCCCTCTCTCTCCCCTCTCCCACTCCTCTCTCCCTCTCCCCCCCCCCCTCTCTCTCCTCTCCCACTCACCCCTCCCCTCTCTCCCCTCTCCCACTCCCTCTGAAGTGAACTGTCTTTAGATCATTCCCTGACATTACCATCAGACAGCTGGAGGTAAATAAAGTCATTAAAACACATAGAGGACAAGCTGGACCCTGGGAGACCAGGGGAGACTGGAGCAGCACACTGTCTGTGTGTGAGTGCATGCGTGTGTGTCATCCAGAGTGTATGTTGTCTACCTCTAACTCAGCGGTTCCCAATCGTCTGTTCTGGGCACCACCAAATTACCGTCAAAAGGTCTCGAAGACCACCATCCCGGAATCACAGAAATGTTGAACATTAAATATCTTGGTGGTCAAATTTAGAGTACATTTGATCACTGAATGTAAAAGCCTATTGTTAATATTAGTATTAACAATTTGTATTGTGAAAAGTAACGTAAAATTGCTTATAATACCCTTCATACCCCCAAAATCATACAAAAAATACAAATTTGCAGACTACCTGCAGTACCCCTCACAGACCACAGGTTGAAAACTACTGCTCTACATCTCTCTGCTCATCAAACTGGTTCAATCAAACCAATCCTGTTATGCAGAATGCTACGGAACAAAAAAAAGAAAAGACCGGAACAGAGAGGAAAAGGGTTAATTCCAAACCAATTCACATCCCTGCCAAGGAACTGTCAGATATGGCAACATGTTAAAATGTTCCATCCCTGTGGCGGAACACTGAATCAGAATGTTGGGGCAGAACATTGGAGTGAACATTCTAGACATGTTATTAAGTGGGGTTAAGTGATATAATCCTTACCTCATAGAAATATAATTAGAACACATGATACCCTGGCATTGTTGAATACTTGTTTCTGATTGGCTTTAAGGGCATTCTAGAGCGTGCATTATTTAAGTGATAATGCCCTCAAAGCCCGGTGTTTGGAGGATATATTGGCACGGGTGTTGTTAGGCCTGAGACGGGCTGATGAGACAGTGGATTGCACAGAGTAAATAGGGATTTTAACGTCATAGATTTAGCCGGTGGTAACTTGTGGAATAGACACCGGCTGGAATGCGGTTTTAACCAATCAGCATTCAGGATTAGACCCACCCATTGTATAATTCCATATAACGCAGGGTATAATTGCAAGGTATAATTCAATGGCTATGAAGTCCATTCTTACATGTTCTATTTTTGAGCTGCTTTTGAAAGCAATAGAAATGACAACATTATTGGCATTGTTTAAACACATTTTCATAAAAATCAAGCTAGGATTGGTTAGCTAAGCTACAGTAGCAAGTTTGTTTATTTGGTTACCAAGGCAACTACTGTAGCTTTCTTGCTAGCTAGTAAACTTGCTAGCTACTTCAGTGGATGCTATCACATTTCTACTGGCAAATTAATACCTTTCTAGTGGCAAATATGTTAAATTATAGCCATGAGGGCTTCCGGGTGGCGCAGTGGTCTAAGGCACTGCATCGCAGTGCCTGGGTTCGAGCACAGGCTCTGTCACAGCCGGACGTGACCGGGAGGTCCATGGGGCGTCGCACAATTGGCCTAGCGTTGTCTGGTATAGGGAGGGTTTGGCCGGGTATGGACATCCTTGTCTCATCGCACACTAGCGACTCCTGTGGAGTGCTGGGCGCAGTGCACGCTAACCAGGTCGCTAGGTGGTGACACATTGGTGCAGCTGGCTTCTGGGTTGGATGTGCGCTGTGTTAAGAAGCGCGCATCCATGGTTGGGTTGTGTTTCGGAGGACGCATGGCTCTCAACCTTCGTCTCTCCCGAGCCCGTACGGGACCTTTGTTTTGTCTTTATTTAGTATGGTCAGGCGTGAGTTGGGGTGGGCAGTCTATGTCTGTTTTTCTATGTTTTTCTATTTCTATGTTTGGCCTGATATGGTCCTCAATCAGAGGCATCTGTTTATCGTTGTCCCTGATTGAGAACCATATTTAGGTAGCCTGGGTTTCACAAGGATGTTGGTGTGTGGGTGTTTGTTTCCGTGTCTGTGTTTGTCGCCACACGGTACTGTTTCGGTTTGTTCACGTTTATTGTTTTTGTATTTTAGTTTTCAGTTTATGTCTTTAAAATAAACATCATGAACACTTACCACGCCGCATCTTGGTCCGATCCCTGCTACACATCTTCAGACGAAGAGGAGGAAATCAGCCATTACATCCGTATTTCAATGAAAGAATAAATGTTTTGTTTTCGAAATGATAGTTTCCAGATTCGACCATATTAATGACCAAAAGGCTCGTATTTCTGTGTGTTATAATTAAGTCTATGATTTGATATTTGATAGAGCAGTCTGACTGAGCGATGGTAGGCAGCAGCAGGCTTGTACGCATTCATTCAAACAGCACTTTGATGCGTTTTCCCAGCAGCTCTTTGCTGTGCTTCAAGCATTGATCTGTTTATGACTTCAAGCCTATCAACTCCCGAGGTTAGGCTGGTGTAACCGATGTGAAATGGCTAGCTAGTTAGCGGGGTGCGCACTAATAGTGTTTCAATCGGTGACATCACTTGCTCTGAGACATGGAGTAGTTCTTCCCCTTGCACTGCAAAGGCCGCGGCTTTTGTGGAGCGATGGGTAACGATACTTCGAGGATGGCTGTTGTCGTTGTGTTCCTGGTTCGAGCCCAGGTAGGGGCGAGAAGAGGGACGGAAGCTATACTACACTGGCAATACTAAAGTGCCTATAAGAACAAACAATAGTCAAAGGTTAATGAAATACAAATGGTATAGAGAGAAATAGTCCTATAATTCCTATAACAACTACAACCTAAAACTTCTTACCTGGGAATATTGAGGCCTCATGTTAAAAGGAACCACCAGCTTTCATATGTTCTCATGTTCTGAGCAAGGCACTTAAACGTTAGCCTTTTTTACATGGCACATATTGCACTTTTACTTTCTTCTCCAACACTTTGTTTCTGCATTATTTAAACCAAATTGAACATGTTTCATTATTTATTTGAGACCTCTACTGTAGACATGCAGACTCACTAGTTGAGTCGCAGAACTTGAAAGATTTTATCACAAGGATAGAATGCTCTGTGAACTTTGTAATTCAATCATGCTTGCACTATACACTGAACAGACAAAGATTACCTATCCTTTTTAAATGAAGCTGGAAGCTTTTCAGACAGCCCAAAACGAAGATGCGGACAAGGTCAAACCTATAAAAGCAGTCGTTTTTTTATAGCCATAGAGATACTTGAGTCTACTTTAAAAATCTATAGTCGTTGTCATGGACATTCACAAAAGCCAATATCCTAAATTGTGGCCAGAGATGACGGGATTGTGGTTCTCTACCACATGTTATGTGATGTCCTTCTAGATTGAAAAGTGTTTTGTTGTTGTTATCCTTACTGTACACCACCAGCCTCCTGCGCTGTACACTGAACTACATTTGGGCCACAAAGTAAAGCTTTCTCTATGTATCTAAGCCTTATAGTCTATTATTCTGTTCTTCTTCTCTTAACTACAGGTTATTCTTCTTTTCTCAGAGGCAGTGAATCAATCTGTTCTATTGACAGAGAGCAGACAATATGATTTTTATGAATGGGTTTGTAGGCGAAAGAGGTCCTGGGACTTCAGAACGGTCTATTGGACTTGGGAACTCTGCTACACTATGTTGATTATGGCCTAAAGTTTGTGCTCTACAGGTATAAGTAAAATACCTACCGTACCAGTCAAAAGTTTGGACACAACTACTCATTCCAGGGTTTTTCTTATTTGTTTCTACATTGTAGAATAATAGTGAAGACATCAAAACTATGAAATAACACATATAGAATCATGTAGTAGCCAAAAAGTGTAAAACATTTTAGATTCTTCAAAGAAGCCACCCTTGGCCTTGATGACAGCTTTGCTCACTCTTGGCATTCTCTCAATCAGCTTCATGAGGTAATCACCTGGATTGCATTTCAATTAACAGGTGTGCCTTGGTAAAAGTTAATTTGTGGAATTTCTTTCCTTCTTAATGCGTTTGAGACAATCAGTTGTGTTGTGACAAGGTAGGGGCGGTACACAGAAGACAGCCCTATTTAGTAAAAGACCAAGTCCATATTATGGCAAGAACAGCTCAAATAAGCAAAGAGAAAAGACAGTCCATCATTACTTTAAGAAATGGTCAGTCAATACGAGAAATTTCAAGAACTTTTAATGTTTCTTCAAGTGCAGTCGCAAAAACCATCAAGCACTATGATGAAACTGGCTCTCATGAGGACCGCCACAGGAAAGGAAGACCCAGAGTTACCTCTGCTGCAGAGGATAAGTTCATTTGAGTTACCAGCCTCAGAAATTGCAGCCCAAATAAATGCTTCACAGAGTTCAAGTAACAGACACATCTCAACATCAACTTTTCAGAGGAGACTGCGTGAATCAGGCCTTCATGGTAAAATTGCTGCAAATAAACCACTACTAAAGGACACCAATAAGAAGAAGAGACTTGCTTGGGCTATGGACATTAGACCGGTAGAATCCTATCCTTTGGTCTGATGAGTTCAAATTTGAGATTTTTGGTTCCAACCGCCGTGTCTTTGTGAGACGCATTTTAGATTCTTAAAAGTAGCTGGATGATCTCTGCATGTGTGGTTCCCACCGTGAAGCATGGAGGAGAAGGTGTGATGGTGCTTTTCTGGTGACACTGTCTGCATTCTGCAGAGATATGCCATCCCATCTGGTTTGTGCTTAGTGGGAATATATATATTTTTTCAACAGTACAATGACCCAACACACCGCTGTGTGAGGGCTGTGTAAGGGCTATTTGACCAAGAAGGAGAGTGACGGAGTGCTGCATCAGATTGACTTGACCTCCACAAACACCCAACCTCAACTCAATTGAGATGTTTTGGGATGAGTTGGACAGCTGAGTGAAGGAAAAGCTGCCAACAAGTGCTCAGCATATGTGGGAACTCCTTCAAGAAAAGCATTCCAGGTGAAGCTAGTTTAGAGAATGCGTGTGCAAAGCTGTAATCAAGCTACTTTGAAGAATCTAAAATCTAAAATATATTTGGATTTGTTTAACACTTTTTTGGTTACTACATGATTCCATAAGTGTTATTTCATAGTTTTGATGTCTTCACTGTTATTCTACAATGTAGAAAATAGTCAAAATAAGGAAAAAACCTGTAATGAGTAGGTGTGTCCAAACTATTGACTGGTACACTTTCAAATACTTAAAGTTACTCTTTATCTGGTTTCCCCACTATGGAACCATCAGAATAGTTCCCCAAAGTGCAAACTCTAAGAAAATGTGTGGTTTGAAGTTTTTTTGTTTTTGTTTCAAGTTTCAGTGTTTCAAGTACTCAAAGGTATTTGACCCAGGTCTGGTTCAATGCTGTGTGCTGTGTTGAGTTGGTCCTTATCGCTCTCTGTGGGAACAGTTTCAGAACCCCCAGAGGGGTGATGTCACAAAGGTGTAGGACACAACTGTCACTTCTGAACAGTAGAGGAGGCTGCCTTTGGTTTGAGACGTCTTGACTTTCACCGAATACCCATAACAAGTAACCCCCCTAGCGCACCACTACTACTGCATATGCATGTACTTATGGAAGCCCATATGTCTGCTCACTGATTTACCAATTCAAATCAGCTTTCCTCCAGATATCAAACAAAGGCGATCGTTGCTGGTGTCAGATGATGTAAATGAGTTGAGGTTGTTCTGCCTTGAAAACATTCAAAAATACCCGGATCTGTCGTAGTCTTTGTTTTCGCTTCTTGTGTCTCTCTCTGCTGGTGTTTCTCTCTCATCTCTCTCATTACATGTATATGTATTCAGGGTAGAGGTCGACCGATTATGATTTTTCACCGCCGATACCGATTATTGGAGGACAAAAAAGGCCGATACCGATTAATCTGACGATTTTTTGCATTTATTTGTAATAATGACAATTACAACAATACTGAATGAACACTTATTTTAACTTAATATAATATATCAATGAAATCAATTTAGCCACACATAAATAATGCAAAAACAAAGTGTTGGAGAAGAAAGTAAAAGTGCAATATGTGCCATGTAAGAAAGCTAACGTTTCAGTTCCTTGCTCAGAACATGAGAA
The DNA here is from genome assembly GCF_002021735.2 of Oncorhynchus kisutch. Classification (NCBI taxonomy): domain Eukaryota; kingdom Metazoa; phylum Chordata; class Actinopteri; order Salmoniformes; family Salmonidae; genus Oncorhynchus; species Oncorhynchus kisutch. The sequence goes on from NC_034190.2 coordinate 24,616,188, forward strand.
CATATGAAAGCTGGTGGTTCCTTTTAACATGAGTCTTCAATATTCCCAGGTAAGAAGTTTTAGGTTGTAGTTATTATAGGAATAATAGGACTATTGGATGTTCTTATAGGAACTTTAGTATCGCTCCTCCCTGAGCTCGAACCAGGAACACAACAACAACAGCCACCCTCGAAGCAGCGTTACCCATGCAGAGCAAGGGGAACAACTACTCCAAGTCTCAGAGCGAGTGACGTTTGAAACGCTATTAGCGCGCACCCCGCTAACTAGCTAGCCATTTCACATCACATCGTTACACCAGCCTAATCTCGGGAGTTGATAGGCTTGAAACAGCAGAGCTGCTGGCAAAACGCACGAAAGTGCTGTTTGAATGAATGCTTACGAGCCTGCTGGTGCCTACCATCGCTCAGTCAGACTGCTCTATCAAATCATAGACTTAATTCTAACATAATAACAAACAGAAATGCGAGCCTTAGGTCAGTAATATGGTCGAATCCGGAAACTATCATCTCGAAAACAAGACGTTTATTCTTTTAGTGAAATACGGAACCATTCTGTATTTTATCTAACGGGTGGCATCCATCAGTCTAAATATTCCTGTTACATTGCACAACCTTCAATGTTATGTCATAATTATGTAAAATTCTGGCAAATTAGGCGGCCCAAAGTGTTGCATATACCCTGACTCTGCGTGCAATGAACGTAAGAGAAGTGGCACAATTTCACCTGGTTAATATTGCCTGCTAACCTGGATTTCTTTTAGCTAAATATGCAGGTTTAAAAATATATACTTCTGTGTATTGATTTTAAGAAAAGCATTAGTGTTTATGGTTAGGTACACGTTAGAGGAATGACAGTCCTTTTTCGCGAATGCGCACTGCATCGATTATATGCAATGCAGGACACGCTAGGATAAACTAGTAATATCATCAACCATGTGTAGTTATAACTAGTGATAATGATTGATTAAGTTTAATGCTAGCTAGCAACTTACCTTGGCTTCTTACTGCATTCGCGGAACAGGCGGGCTCCTCGTGAGGCAGGTGGTTAGAGCGTTGGACTAGTTAACCGTAAGGTTGCAAGATTGAATCACTGAGCTGACAAGGTAAAAATCTGTCATTCTGCCCCTGAACAAGGCAGTTAACCTAGGCCGTCATTCAAAATAAGAATGTGTTCTTAACTGACTTGCCTAGTTAAATAAAGATTAAATAAAATTATCGGCCATTCCGATTAATCGGTCGACCTCTAATTCAGGGTAGTCGACTAATGACCGATGCACAGTGTGACAAAAGGGTGTATCTAAGGGCATTTATTTTCAAGGGGAATTCAACAGGCATGTATATTTTGTATCCTTTATTAAACCAGAGTAGACACATTGAGATGGACATGGCACCGATAGATATGGCAGCTCTGCTTCTAGCTCCTAAGCAACTTTGCAGTATTTTTTTTTTTACATGTTATTTCTTACATTACGGGGCCAGAAATGTTTTTGTGTTATTACATACAGCCGGAAATAACATTTGATTATAGCAGAGCGAGGCGGTAACTCACCAGCATCACGACCAGGAATACAACTTTCCCGAATTGGATCCTTTGTTTTGGACCAGTCCAAAACACCACCGGCGGAAAAGAGGTATTCGGTGAAGACTTCTAGTCTGACTCAGGAGACGTGCACACCATACACAGCTTCTGAGTATATTACACGCTAATGTTCAGTCTCTGGATAATAAAATAGATGAGCTCATGGCGAGGATCTCCTTTCAGAAAGACATCAGGGATTGTAACATACTCTGTTTCATGGGAACATGGCTCTCTCGGGATATACTGTCCCCGTCCATACAGCCAGTTGGGTTCTCAGTATTTCACCCATACAGGAATAAAGAACTCTCTGGGAAGAAGAAAGGTGGGGTGTATGTTTCATGATTAAATACTCTTGGTGTGATTGTGATAACATACAGAAGTCCTTTTGTTCACCTGACCTAGAATACCACGATCAAATGCCAACCGTTTTACCACCCAATAGAATTATCTTCGGTTATAGTCACAGCCGTGTATATTCCCCCTCAAGCCAATATCACGATGGCCTTCAAAGATCTACACTGGACTTTATGCAAACTGGAAACCACATATCCTAAGGGAGCATTTATTGTAGCTAGGGATTTTAACAGAAGTTCTACCAACACATTGACTGTAGTACTCATTCTGGAAAAACATTGCTCCTCAACTTTTCGAAATGCCTACAAGCCTCTTCCCCACCCTTCGGCAAATCTGATCACGACTCCATTTTTCTCCTCCCACGTCCTCAGAGCATGTGCAGATCAGTGGGCTGGAGTGTTTACGGACATATTCAATTTCTCCCTATCCCAGTCTGCTGTCCCCACTTGCTTCAAGATGTCCACTGTTCCTGTACCCAAGAAAGCAAAGGTAACTGAACTAAATGACTATCGCCCCGTAGCACTCACTTCTGTCATTATGAAGTGCTTTGAGACGCTAGTTAAGGATCATATCACCTCTACCTTACCTGACACCCTAGACGCACTACTATTTTCTTACCACCCCAATAGATCAACAGACTATCCCATCTGGTCAAAAGGAATACCTATGTAAGAATGCTGTTGATTGACTATAGAGCAGCATTCAACACCGGTGTACCCTCCAAGCTCATCATTAAGCTCTGGGCCCTGGGTCTGAACCCAGCCCTGTGCAACTGGGTCCTGGAATTCCTGACGGGCCGTCCCCAGGCGGTGAAGGTAGGAAACACACCTCTACTTCGCTGATCCTCAACACAGAGGCCCCACAAGAGTGCGTGCTAAATACCTTCCTGTACTCCCTGTTCACCCATGACTGCGTGGCCACGCACGCCTCCAACTCAAACATCAAGTTTGCAGACGACACAACAGTAGAAGGCCTGATTACCAACAATGATGAGACAGCCTACATGGAGGAGGTGAGGGCCCTGGGAGAGTGTTGCCAGGAAAATAACCTCTCACTCAACATTAACAAAACAAAGGAGCTGTTCGTGGACTTCAGGAAACAGCAGAGGGTGCACCCCCCTATCCACATCGACGGGACCGCAGTAGAGAAGGTGGAAAGCTTCCTCGGCGTACATATCACTGACAATTTGAAATGGTCCACCCACACAGACAGTGTGGTGAAGAAGCACCTCTTCAACCTCAGAAGGCTGAAGAAATTTGGTTTGGCACCTAAAACCCTCACAAACTTTTACAGATACACAATTGAGAGCATCTTGTTGGGCTGTATCACCATTTAGTACGGCAACTGCAACACCCGCAACCGCAGGGCTCTCTAGAGGGTGGTGCGGTCTGCCCAACGCATCATTGTGGGCAAACTACCTGCCCTCCAGGACACCTACAGCACCCGATGTCATAGGAAGGCCAAAAAGATCATCAAGGACAACAACCACCCAAGCTACTGCCTGTTCACACTGCTATCATCCAGAAGGAGAGGTCAGTACAGGTGCATCAAAGCTGGGATTGAGAGACTGAAAAACAGCTTCTAGCTCAAGGCCATCAGACTGTTAAATAGCCATCAGTAGCACCTTAGAGGCTGTTGCCCTATATACATAGACTTGAAATCACTGGCTACTTGAATAATGGAACACTAGTCACTTTAATAATTTTGACATATTTTGCATTACTCATCTCATATGTATATACTGTATTCTATTCTACTCTGCTGTATCTTAGTCTATGCAGCTTCGACATTGCTCATCCAAATATTTATATATTCTTAATTCCATTAATTTACTTTAGATTTGTGTGTATCGTGTGTATTCTTGTCAAATTGTTAGATATTACTGCACTGTTGGAGCTAGAAACATAGCATTTCGCTACACGCGCAATAACATCTGCTAAACATGTGTATGTGACCAATAACATTTGATTGGATTTGATTTGAGAGAACGAGCACGCTCAATTGACTCTGTCCAATGGAGGGGCTCGGCCCTCACACCCCATGACAACAATGCCCTCGCCATGGAGAGGAATACAACACAGAAAAAGCATAATCCCTGTTCTAATCCCTTCCGAGGAAAGATGTCACAGAAATCAAAGCTATTCTAGCATGAATTCTGCTATTTTGACATCCTGCTACCAGCCACTCAGCAGAGAAAGAGAGACAGAAAGGAAGGAATACCATCTGCAGTCCAGTCAGGGTGCAGTAGTAGAAGGAATGTGTTTGGCCTAATTAAATAGTTATGTTTGGTGTGTGTGCGTGCAGGCGCACGTGTGTGAGTGTGTTTTCTATTGAAGTGTGTGTGATCGTATGCATTTGTTAGTGTTTTCTATTGACTTCCCCATATTTCTGTAGCTAGGTTCTAATTAAGCAATAAGACCCGAGGATGTGTGGTATATGGCCAATATACAGTGCCTTGCGAAAGTATTCGGCCCCCTTGAACTTTGCGACCTTTTGCCACATTTCAGGCTTCAAACATAAAGATATAAAACTGTATTTTTTTGTGAAGAATCAACAACAAGTGGGACACAATCATGAAGTGGAATGACATTTATTGGATATTTCAAACGTTTTGAACAAATCAAAAACTGAAAAATTGGGCGTGCAAAATTATTCAGCCCCCTTAAATTAATACTTTGTAGCGCCACCTTTTGCTGCGATTACAGCTGTAAGTCGCTTGGGGTATGTCTCTATCAGTTTTGCACATCGAGAGACTGAAATTTTTTCCCATTCCTCCTTGCAAAACAGCTCGAGCTCAGTGAGGTTGGATGGAGAGCATTTGTGAACAGCAGTTTTCAGTTCTTTCCACAGATTCTTGATTGGATTCAGGTCTGGACTTTGACTTGGCCATTCTAACACCTGGATATGTTTATTTTTGAACCATTCCATTGTAGATTTTGCTTTATGTTTTGGATCATTGTCTTGTTGGAAGACAAATCTCCGTCCCAGTCTCAGGTCTTTTGCAGACTCCATCAGGTTTTCTTCCAGAATGGTCCTGTATTTGGCTCCATCCATCTTCCCATCAATTTTAACCATCTTCCCTGTCCCTGCTGAAGAAAAGCAGGCCCAAACCATGATGCTGCCACCACCATGTTTGACAGTGGGGATGGTGTGTTAAGGGTGATGAGCTGTGTTGCTTTTACGCCAAACATAACATTTTGCATTGTTGCCAAAAAGTTCAATTTTGGTTTCATCTGACCAGAGCACCTTCTTCCACATGTTTGGTGTGTCTCCCAGGTGGCTTGTGGCAAACTTTAAACGACACTTTTTATGGATATCTTTAAGAAATGGCTTTCTTCTTGCCACTCTTCCATAAAGGCCAGATTTGTGCAATATACGACTGATTGTTGTCCTATGGCCAGAGTCTCCCACCTCAGCTGTAGATCTCTGCAGTTCATCCAGAGTGATCATGGGCCTCTTGGCTGCATCTCTGATCAGTCTTCTCCTTGTATGAGCTGAAAGTTTAGAGGGACGGCCAGGTCTTGGTAGATTTGCAGTGGTCTGATACTCCTTCCATTTCAATATTACCGCTTGCACAGTGCTCCTTAAGATGTTTAAAGCTTGGGAAATCTTTTTGTATCCAAATCCAAATTTAAACTTCTTCACAACAGTATCTCGGACCTGCCTGGTGTGTTCCTTGTTCTTCATGATGCTCTCTGCGCTTTTAACGGACCTCTGAGACTATCACAGTGCAGGTGCATTTATACAGAGACTTGATTACACACAGGTGGATTGTATTTATCATCATTAGTCATTTAGGTCAACATTGGATCATTCAGAGTTCCTCACTGAACTTCTGGAGAGAGTTTGCTGCACTGAAAGTAAAGGGGCTGAATAATTTTGCACGCCCAATTTTTCAGTTTTTGATTTGTTAAAAAAGTTTGAAATATCCAATAAATGTCGTTCCACTTCATGATTGTGTCCCACTTTTTGTTGATTCTTCACAAAAAAATACAGTTTATATCTTTATGTTTGAAGCCTGAAATGTGGCAAAAGGTCGCAAAGTTCAAGGGGGCCGAATACTTTCGCAAGGCACTGTACCATGGCTAAGGGCTGTTCTTACGCATGACGCAAATTGTAGTGCCTGGATACAGCCCTTAGCCGTGGTATATTGGCGATATACCACAAACGCCTGAGGTGCCTTATTGCTGTTATAAACTGGTTATCAAAGTAATTAGAGCAGTAAAAATACATGTTTTGTCATCCCGTGGTATATGGTCTGTTATAAACTGGGTGGTTTGAGCCCTGCATTCTGATTGGCTGAAAGCCATGGTATATCAGACCGTATATCAGCAATAAGCAACAATAGCAATAAGGCTCCTCGTGGGTTTGTGATATATTGCCAATATAGCACAGCTAAGGGCTGTGTCCAGGCACTCCGCGTCGCATCGTGCATGCGAACTGCCCTTAGCTGTGGTATATTGGCCATATACCACACCCCCTTGGACCTTATTGCTTAACTATACCTTCATGGTACTGTATATACTTGCAGTATGTCTGACTCTAGGTGGTATTCGCAGGTCACAGGGCTGTAGGTACGGGATCACACTGGGGCTTATAGTGTCTTATTCACCCCCTCCTCCCCCCAGCCCTAAACTCCAAAGGATTCCTGAGATTCCAGCATTCCAATTGCAGCAGGAGAGAGATAATGAAGATAACGCATCTTCATTATCTCTCTCCTGCAGCCTCCAAAACCACACTGGACTGGAGTTTGAACCAACGGGTTGTATGTTCTGTACGTACAGTACACTGGTACATCCAGTATGCACAGTCAGGTACAGCTGCATTGATAGACTGTGGACAACATCAATCAGAGGTTTTTCCTCACAAAGTGACCTTCATTTCTGGTTAGGTCAAGTTGTGAGGAAAACATCTGGCTCGAGAGGTCTGCTGGTTGTGGTGTGAATGTTGCTGGTTTTGGTGTGTACGTTGATGGTTTTGGTGTGTATGTTGATGGCTTTGGTGTATATGTTGCTGGTTTTGGTGTGTATGTAGATGGTTTTGGTGTGTATATTGCTGGTTTTGGTGTGTATGTTGCTGGTTTTGGTGTGAATGTTGCTGGTTTTGGTGTGAATGTTGCTGGTTTTGGTGTGTATGTTGCTGGTCTTGGTGTGAATGTTGCTGGTTTTGGTGTGAACGTTGCTGGTTTTGGTGTGAATGTTGCTGGTTTTGGTGTGTATGTCTTACCTTGCAGCCCTCGCAGGCGCTGACACCATAGTGGTACCCCGAGGACTTGTCCTGGCACACGAAGCAGGGCTTGTAGACACGGGGCGGGGGCAGGGGGGACGGGGGACTTGGGACCAGCTCCTCAGAACTGGTGCTCTGGGTCTCGATGGCTACAGAGACACAACAGAAGAAGATGATGAAGAAGATGTAGTAGTTCTTTATTCCCAATTGGAAGAAAAATTGCGTAATGAAGAAGATGATTCAGGTTTTAGTATGGGACAGGATACGTGGTAATGACAGGCCATTCAAAACTCATTTCCTGAGTGAGTGAACTAAAGGTACTGAATGAACTGAAATCAGGGCAGACAGTTGCAAATCTTTGGCATACAATTACTATGTCCACATACTCATCCAACAGTGGGTCTGAGTGGCCACTTTATTTCTATTTTGATGTTATTGGAACGGAAACATAACATTGTGATATTTAATGAGTTGATATAGAACCTCCAGAACCCTGGAATGAGTTCTCAGAACTACATATTTGGACTGACTGATACAGTGGTCATTCAGAGTGGGTGGGTTTCTTGCCAGTGGGTTTCTTTCTAATAGGTTTTGAAAAGTCCACCTGTGGCTTGACTGAGTTTAAACACAAAGGTTAAAAGGTTGATACATTTTTTTTTATATATTAGAGTGGAAATAGGCTGTGATGACATCATGTTATAGCCTACCAGCAACCAATTTATCCAGCGCCTTGCTCCCATATAGCTCTGGAGTAGGGTTGCAAAACATTCAATAAATTCCCTGGTTTTCCAGAAATCCTGGGTGGATGAATTCGGATTTCCTGCTTATTCCTCCCCGTTTCTGGGAATCCTCCAACTGGGATTTAGAGAAAATCAGAAAACGTATTGAAAATTCCCAGAATTCTGCAACCCTACTCAGGAATATATGTGGCTTGTCCAGGGCCTGCCCATCTATAGATCTATCTACATAGAGCAGAGCAGAGCAGATCAGAGTACTGTTGGTTGGTTGATTAGATTACATTATTCCATACTTCATCAGCTCAAGCTCAATTATACATCTATTAGAGAGGAACCCCGTGATCTGTTCGTGACCCTTGACCCCATGCAGAATTCCCCTGAGGTTCAACTTACCCTTGTATTATGTTCAAAAAGGTGTCCTGGGTCAATTTGACACATTACAGTAGATTGGTCAAAAATGGGTCAAATTGACTCATTGTGTGTGTATGTGTGTGTGTGTGTGTGTGTGTGTGTGTTTCTGTGTGTTTGTTTAACCGTTACAGTATATTGCCAATCTCTTTGTGGTATTAAAGGACAGTGTGAGTAGAACTGCCATGATGGTGAATATTAGTGCTACTGCATGATTCACAGTGACCTTTGCTTCCCCTCTGGTGAATCAAACAGACGTGTTATTTGTCAATCAAATCCCAAAGCAAACAGAAACTAGTGCAACTGGCTAGTCAGTTGGAGTGAGTCACTTTGCTATCATCTGTATGCAGTTTGATGCTGATAGTAATCAATATCGTACTAGGCACACATCGCTGATGGATCTTTAGGATTTCAATAGTGCTTGTTCACTGACTTTATGTTAGTCCAAATAGTCATTAAATCACTTGAGCGTAAATCAATTAAAACAGTCAACTTGCATTAATGTTCTCTCTCTCAGGCCTCCCGAGTGGTGCAGTGGTCTAAGGCACTGCATCGGCGTGCTAGCTGTGCCACTAGAGATTCTGGGTTCGAATCCAGGCTCTGTTGCAGCCGGCTGCGACCGGGAGACCCATGGGGCGGCACACAATTGGCTCAGCGTCGTCCTGGTTATGGGAGTGTTTGGCTGGCAGGGATGTCCTTGTCCCATTGCGCACTAGTGACTCATGTGGCGGGCCAGGTGCAGTGCACGCTGACACGGTCGCCAGCTGTACGGTGTTTCCTCCGATACATTGGTGCGGCTGGTTTCTGGGTTAAGTGGGCAGTGCGGTTTGGTTGGGTTGTGTTTTGGAGGACGCACGGCTTTCGACCTTCGCCTCTCCCGAGTTCATACAGGAGTTGCAGCGATGAGACAAGACTGTAACTACCAATTGGATATCACAAGATTGTGGAGAAAAAGGGTAAAAACATTTTTCTCTCTCTGACTTACAAACACCCTCTTCCTGGAACCTGGTATAATTAACCAGGACAGAAAGATATCTGTTTTAATTTAAGTCAGGTCAGCTAGCTGTGTGTGTGTGTGTGTGTGTGTGTGTGTGTGTGTGTGTGTGTGTGTGTGTGTGTGTGTGTGTGTGTGTGTGTGTGTGAACTAGCTCACTATAGCCTACAAAATGCAGTGTGTCGTCTGAAGCCGCAGACTACAGATTACACACACACATACACACACACTGTCACAGAGAGGGAGATACGATCCACCACTTTAATATGTAACATGAGGGAGAGAGACAAGCCGTGCAGGGCCAGAGACAGTGGGGGGACCTGTATCATATGTTGTATCAGATGTAATATGTAAAGGCATGTATGTGTGTGTGTGTGCGTGCGTGTGTGTGTGTGTGGATTGCGACATCAAGGGACATGTATCACATGGAATATGACATGTAATATGTAAAACAAGTTGTGGCGTGTTCACATCAGTGAGCTGTGGCGTGTTCACATCAGGGATCTGTGGCGTGTTCACATCAGTGAGCTGTGGCGTGTTCACATCAGGGATCTGTGGCGTGTTCACATCAGGGAGCTGTGGCGTGTTCACATCAGGGAGCTGTGGCGTGTTCACATCAGTGAGCTGTGGCGTGTTCACATCAGGGAGCTGTGGCGTGTTCACATCAGTGAGCTGTGGCGTGTTCACATCAGTGAGCTGTGGCGTGTTCACATCAGGGATCTGTGGCGTGTTCACATCAGGGAGCTGTGGCGTGTTCACATCAGGGAGCTGTGGCGTGTTCACATCAGGGAGCTGTGGCGTGTTCACATCAGGGAGCTGTGGCGTGTTCACATCAGGGAGCTGTGGCGTGTTCACATCAGTGAGCTGTGGCGTGTTCACATCAGTGAGCTGTGGCGTGTTCACATCAGTGAGCTGTGGCGTGTTCACATCAGGGAGCTGTGGCGTGTTCACATCAGGGAGCTGTGGCGTGTTCACATCAGTGAGCTGTGGCGTGTTCACATCAGGGAGCTGTGGCGTGTTCACATCAGTGAGCTGTGGCACAATGACCATGATAGAAATGTCCTCCCAGCTGATACAGTACTGAACACTACAGATGCTACTACATGTTGTGTAGAATACAACACATTGGAACTGATAGAATAGACCTTCAGAGTGTTTCCAATGCATTGGATCATTACACATGGGAAAGAGGGAGAGCAGTAGACACACACACACACAAACAACACACTTCTGCCCGGCGCGGCCCATTTGAAACTCATGGTTGGTTCTGGAAGTGTGGCTACCTGCAGACAGATGGAGCACATAAAGGCAGATGCATTTCCCTGCCTTTGGTGGTGTGTGTGTGTGTGTGTGTGTGTGTGTGTGTGTGTGTGTGTAACTGTGTGTCTAGAGCGATGTATAGGCCCTATCGGGCGCTGGGGAGCCTTTGCTCCATTTTCTGGCGTTGGCTCTGCAGCAAACTGACTTCACCGCATGTTAACATAGCTATACACCAGCACCATTACAGAGACTACAGACCAGCGACAGACCAGGCGAGCCAAGGGGTGGGAGCAGTGTGTGTCTGTGTGTGTGTGTTTGCATGTGATTGTGTGTGTGTGTATGAAAAAACCCCATCTCAAAGCTTATTCTGCTGAACTCTTAACCCCCTGCTGAACCAGCCAGCAGGGTCAGCCAGGAAAACACACCCAGCCTAGAGGAGGAGGAGGAAGGGAGGGCGATCTCTAAATGAGGGGAAAGACTAATGGAAAACACAGAGGCTGAGTTAGGAAGGAGCCTTGTTATGGCTATGGCTTGCTGTGGGTGGTGGTGAAGAAGAAGATTTAATGAACATTTATTTAACTAGGCAAGTCAGTTAAGAACAAATTGTTATTTACAATGACAGCCGGGGAACAGTAGATTAATTGCCTTGTTCAGGGGCAGAACGACAGAGTTTTACCTTGTCAGCTCGGGATTCAATCTAGCTACCTTTTGGTTACTGGGCCAACGCTCTAACGACTAGGCTACCTGCCGCCCCAAGAAAATGAAGAAGAAGTAGAAGAAGTAGAAGTAGAAGAAGTAGAAGAAATAGAAGTAGAAGAAGTAGAAGTAGAAGAAGTAGAAGAAATAAAAGAAGTAGAAGAAGTAGAAGAAGAACGCTTTAGAAGTGAGGAGGGTCCTATAGGTCAGTTAAAAATAATTTGTGGGCCAATCAACCATGTCTATCCTCACTGTGTCCACCTGTCCCTACCCCCTGTTCACCACATTGTCCCCACACTGAGGGTCAGATAGCTAGATGACCAGTGACATGAAAAGAAAACAATCTGTGACGTCCACACACCTCACAGATGGCTAGGAGGGAGGTACCTAAGGCAAGATCTGTTCCCCACACACACACACACACACACACACACACACACAGTATAATGATATCACAATGACATGGAATCAGGACATGGACTGTTTCTACCCAGTAATCATGAGACCACAGTTATGTCCAAATGACTGTTATACTGCAGCGATCCATTTACAACAACCCTACCTTCAACAAACGGAGAGAGAATAGAAAGAGGTAGAAAGAGACAGCAGGTTACTATCGCTAGTAGACACTACAGCGCTGTATTGTACGCACAGTGCATCAACTGTCCTGCCGATACCACAGTACAGCCTTTTAGCGGCAGTTCCCTTCACAACTCCACCTCTCCGCTGGCAGTTCATCGAAGCTGGAAGTGTTTTTCTCCCCTTCTTCCTCTGGGTTATTTGCAGGAGCAGGGAGCACATAGCACACACACACACACACACGCACGCGCACACGCACGCGCGCACACACACACACACACACACACACAAACAGCTCACATACAGACAAACAGCTCACATACACCAGGCGGGAGGAGAAAGAGAGTCAATAGGAAACGGTCAAAGTTCACCCAAAGTACTCCAAATTAGAAGCAGCTTTTTGGTGGGAGGGAGAGAGGGAACAGCACTGGCTGTAGGCTGTAGTACACATTTAATTCAATTCTTTAAACACTAACTGGAAGAGAAGATAGAAACAATAAAAAAAACAGTCATCTAACTCTATGTATTGTCTAGAGAAAGACGAGGAAAAAGTTCTACTTGTGCTGCTGGTCTGTTTTGATTAGGAGAGAGACCGAGGGAAACGGCCTGCAGACTGAGGTCATGGGGTGCTGAGAGGTGGGGGGGGTGGTGCTGAAAACTCACAGGGAAACAGTCTGTCTAGTCAGTCTTCAAGATGACACATATCAAGTGCGAAAGTCTCTCCCAGTAGGGGGAATCAATCAAACTGCAGCTAGAAGAGCCACTGAAACAGATTTGTTAAAGGGACACAGCTTCTAAAGGGGATTATCCAGAGGTGTCAGGGTGTGGAACTGGACCTTGGTTTGAACCACTGAACGGCACTTTGAGTTTGGTTCAGAGGTTCCTGGTTCATACCAGTTATGTGACTGCAGCTATCCTCCAAGCTGCCCTCCCTGCCTTGACCTCTGGGCGACCCCCTGTGATCTGTTGAGGTCAAAGGTCAAATGGAGACAGAGGGTGAATAAAAAGCCAGAGCTCTCACTGCTAAGCTCTAAACCAGGGACGAGCAATGCAACAGGTGTGAGACACTTCAAAGCTTAAAGTGCAACAAGAAAAAAAAGAGAGGGGGAAAGAGAGAGGGGGGGAAAGAGAGAGGGGGGAAAGAGAGAGGGGGGGAAAGAGAGAGGGGGGAAAGAGAGAGGGGGGGAAAGAGAAGGTTTCAAATAGAGAGAGAGGAGTAAATGTGACAAGTTTATTTTTAATCTTTAGAAATTCTTTCCCTAAGAGCCTGACGAAGTTGTTATGATTCTCCACTCCCCGGCAAGCACTTTAAGAGGTCATTTGGTCCGGACGTCAGCTCTTAGCAGTAAAGAAGACCTGCATTAGACCTGCATTAAACATCTCTGAGCTATTGACAACCCAGCAAACTGGGAACATTCCCAGAACATTAGTTAAGATTCCCATTAAGTTCTAGTTAGGGTTTTATCTAACATTAGGATGATAACATCGCAAAAACATTCAAATACATATATATTTTTTATTAAATATTATTATTCTCTTAACATTCACTAAAATGCTCCCTCCAAAAATCTAAAGTGTCTCTCTGAAAGTAACCCAGAACACTTTCCACTTTCCAAATAAGTCAGTTCTTATGATGTTCATAGAAAATTAGTTTTAGGTTTAACATAATATTCCATTGACTTTCAGACAATATACATTTTTACCTAGTCTTTGAGGTCCTCAGAACATTTCAAGAACATTTAGAAAATTGTATATTCAAGTTTGACCTAATATTACCACATTCTCAACATGCACATTTCTAGTTCCTTAAAGCATTAGAAAGAAGATTGGAATACATCCCCATTATGTTTCTCTCCAGATTTAATTGCAATTCGCATTTGTGGATTTTGTCCTTTACAAGGTGATATAGACATACATGGGCTTTATAAAAGAAGCATGATGGAATTCCTGATTAACCATGCTGCCATGGCTATTTACTGAAAAAATATGTGACCCATTTCAGGAAGCTAGGTGTATGTCACATGTTACTACATCACAGGAGAGGCATTTGAACAACTTTTTTTTAATCAAAAGGCATTTTTTGAAAGAAATGCCTTCTGGGACATGTGAACTTACTGGTGCCTTAATAAAAAACTTGTATTCCAATTTTTTACATTTCAAACCTAGTTGGTTTAGCCATGGAAAAAGTCAGGAACCTTCCTGCTAGCCATGATTGGCTGAGATAAATGATGGGCTGGACATGCCGGGAGATGAGTTTGGATTGGTCTGCCATGTAGCATGCTTCTGTCTATAACGTGAGCTGCTCAGTATGTGTTGACAGTCCTTTCTACTGCGGCATTATTTAAATATATAACGTTAGCCATTGAGAACTACAAACGTTTTGCTACTTTTCTCAACAACATTGAATTTAGTAGGCGCTATCGACAAATCAGTTCCAAAAAGTTCAGATGGGCTACTTTCTGCACACGCCACAGTCTGTGTGAACTGGAGTGACTTGACACAACACTGGCCAAATAAGTTAAATGGTTCCAGTCTGCTGTAAAGCGTTCATACATGTATACGGGCAAGAGTCGAGCTACATTTTTAGGCACTATAAGTTTCTAATTTAAAGCGTACTGTTTTCTAGCTAGTGAACTTTAGCTTGCTGGCTCACTAGCTAACATTACGTGTATGATCTGTGTGGTAATATTATTCAAATCAGAAATCCATTTGTATTGCTAGTTATGGCCTAATTTTAGCTAGCTAACATTGAACCTAGGTGGTTAGCTTTAGCTACCTGCAAATTCATACTATAGCTATGAATCTGAACAAGGCACCACTGTTCTCCGGTAGGCCGTCATTGTAAATAGGAATTTGTCTTAACTGACTTGCCTAGTTAAATAAATGGCAAGTTCCCGGACATTTCGGGGGGGGAATGGCCCTAGCCCTCACCCTGGCCCTAGCCCTCCCAGACGTGCTCAATGGGATTGAGATCCGGGATCTTCACTGGCCATGGCAGAACACTGACATTCCTGTCTTGCAGGAAATCACGCACAGAACGAGCAGTATGGCTGGTGGCATTGTCATGGATGAGCCTGCAGGAAGGGTACCACATGAGGGAGGAGGATGTCTTCCCTGTAAACGCACAGCGTTGAGATTGCCTGCAATGACAACAGGCTCAGTCCGATGATGCTGTGACACACCGCCACAGACAGACCCTCCACCTCCAAATCGATCCCGCTCCAGAGTACAGGCCTCGGTGTAACGCTCATTCCTTTGACGATAAACACGAATCCGATCATCACCTCTGGTGAGACAAAACCGTGACTCGTCAGTGAAGAGCACTTTTTGCCAGTCCTGTCTGGTCCAGCGACGGTGGGTTTGTGCCCATAGGCGACGTTGTTGCCGGTGATGTCTGGTGAAGACCTGCCTTTACAACAGGCCTACAAGCCCTCAGTCCAGCCTCTCTCAGCCTATTGCAGACAGTCTGAGCACTGATGGAGGAATTGTGCATTCTTGGTGTATCTCGTGCAGTTGTTGTTGCCATCCTGTACCTGTCCCGCAGGTGTGATGTTCAGATGTACCGATCCTGTGCAGGTGTTGTTACACGTGGTCTGCCACTGCGAGGACGATCAGCTGTCCATCCTGTCTCCCTTGTAGCGCTGTCTTAGGCGTCTCACAGTACGGACATGGCAATTTATGCCCTGGCCACATCTGCAGTGCTCATGCCTCCTTGCAGGATGCCGAAGGCACGTTCACGCAGATGAGCAGGGACCCTTGGCATCTTTCTTTTGGTGTTTTTCAGAGTCAGTAGAAAGGCCTCTTTAGTGTCCTAAGTTTTCATAACTGTGGCCTTAATTGCCAACCATCTGTAAGCTGTTAGTGTCTTAATGACCGTTCCACAGGTGCATGTTCATTAATTGTTTATGATTCATTGAACAAGCATGGGAAACAGTGTTTAAACCCTTTACAACGAAGATCTGTGAAGTTATTTGGATTTTTACGAATTATCTTAGAAAGACAGAGTCCTGAAAAAGAGCTGTTTCTTTTTTTGATGAGATAATTTCATGAACATGTGCACATGTCTAGAAAATAGTGGCCCATCCACTTCGCTAGATGTTGCTGGGGGGTGGTTATAGCATTTCTTTCACATGGCCCATCAATTTAGACCAGTGTGTCTGGATAAGCGTCATCTAATAATTATAAAATATTTATAAAATATTTTTATCTGGACACTTTCTGTTTTTGATATTGGTACTATGCAAGTTACCACTTCACTGTACCATTTACACCTTCTGTATCCTGTGCATTTGACAAATAAACTTTTATTTGATATAGTGTGTGTTTACGACAGACGGTAAAGTGAAGAACAACATGACCTGCACCAAAGTCAGATTAGGAAAAAGGCCAAGGAATAGATGAAGTATATTTTTACCTGGAGTTTTCGTTTATTTACCACTTTTAGTCTTGAAAAATGTGGTTGTTTACTATTTTCTAGCCCTCAGTCTACCTTTATCCAATGTAAAAAAACACAATTTCAAATGTTGCTACATAGGACTGAATCCAGGTGGTGGGCTTTCTTGTTGGAGCAAAGGATAAAAGGCCTGGCTTAGGAACTGATGAATTTACGACCACTGAACACCAGTTGAATAAGGCCTGTGTCAGTAAACGTTGTCAAAAATGTGTAATAAAATGTTTGCCAGCAGCACAGTTGCAGTCACCAACGCTCTGGATAACATAACAGCCTTACCAGCTCTGCTAGGGCGAGTAAAATGGTCAGAGTGAGCTGTTCTCTCATTTGTGTCTGGAAGTAGCTAGCCAGCTAGCCAACGTTAGCCAGTTAGTTTGGGTGCTTGACTGCTGTTGTTAGTTCAGAACGCTCGGATCAACCCTACTTCTCGGCGAAATAGTCCAGTGTGCACTCTGAATGCTCAGAGAGCGAAACTCTCTGAATTTACGAACGGACTATCTGACAACGATCTGAATTTATGAATGCCCGAGCACACTCTGGCACTCCAGATTAAATTTACAAACACACACGTAGTATAAACCAGCCTTTAGTCTTGAAATCTTTGGTTGTTTAGTACATGGCCTCACATGTGAATCCTTAAAGAGATGGGTGGGGTTAAAATGGGTGTGAATGAAAAGCTCTCTTGTAGGTCCCAAATATTTCAAAGGCCATTTTCTCAAAAGTGAGGTTACAAGTTGATCAACTTTCAAAGCAGAATTACTTTCCCATTGTTACTCAACAGTAGTGTATGATTTACCATTTTGTAGCTCTGAGTCTCTCAGCCTTCTCTCAGCCCTCTTCAAGAAAAATGGGAGTTTCTTCCTCGGGAGAGTTAGTGAACTGCATCCAAGATGTCCGACCATTTTTCAAAGTAATCTACGATTCATGGACCGTCTACAGTATATCTGGGTTCCATAATGTTTACATGGCCCAGCTTCACATGCACTACACTGAGTGTGCACAGAGAGCAGCACGAGCAGCGACAATGTCATCATGTCATCATGGCAGAGATTGGATGAATATAAAATGCCAATATCCCATTTTAAAAAACAGTCCTCAGCGACAATTATATGAATAATTAAATGGATGTTTTGTGCACAAAGGTGACGACTAAAGTGACTGATTAGAAATGTTCAAATTTGACTTCTCTATGAGGATGTCTATGGAAATTGTCTTTCTGGGCCGGATGTCAGTTAAACTGCAGTACCGTAGGATCAGTCGAAACCGTGCTTCCAAACCGGAACCCTGGCTCCTTGGGTGGCATAGCATGGCCCCAGATCTGTTTGTGCTGTATAGCCAATT